>NC_058406.1:127324059-127624059 GCF_002201575.2 Neomonachus schauinslandi | reverse complement strand
CCTATTTTAGGTGGTATAATGCATTTGCAGATTGTGACCCTATGCCCTAACAGGACTATAAATCCACACTGTGCCTGCGATTGATTTGGGATTTGGATTTCTGATCTGGCGGAGAGATGTGTAAAAACCTCAAGTAGTCAACAGCTCCCTATTGGCTGAGGGGCTCGAGAGCATTGTTTATTCCAGCAAGTGTCTGGAATACATTATACTCAATAAATTGGCTCCTGTTACTCCCGTTTTGGAGAATATGAAGAATTTGTATACTGTGCAAAAATAAGTGTACTTTGCCCGAATAACAATTTTCCTTGATAGAGAATTCTGAATATGACTTTATCTTCTGAATCTAGTACTGCCAATATTTTAAACACGTGACATTTCCTAAAGAGCAATAATGAAATAATTCTCTACACCTTCAAATTCAGAAACTGGTTCAAAGTTTAGATCTGTTTTTACCCAAGGACCATATGAATCTAGGTTTTGAGAAGTTAAACAAAATAAAATGGTAGGATATTTGGGCTAGGAGCTGTTCTATATATATATTTAAGGACATTTTAGGATCAGGGATCAAAAGTCTCTGTATTAATACATAAAAATTTTAGATTATATGTTACTTCTAAATTATGAAGATTGACTTTTTAAATATGATCTTCAAATAAATACCATGCCTGTAGTCTTTGACAAAAGAAACTTTCATTGCTTTTGGTGATTTCATAGCAGACACATATATTTGGTAGTTTGGTTATTGTTGCTTCTTCCTTAAATAAAACTTTTGATGACCTATGCTCTAAAAGACTCTGGATTTGCTTTTTTATATTATAAAAAAATTTTGTATTCATAATGGGTAGAAAGGATAAGCAATGGATTCAAAAAGGCAAAGCCATCCTCATCAACTGGCAGATTTGGTTAATATTTCTATTAGGACAAGATATTTGGGTGTTATTGGGTTAACATAATTTATCAGTGCACTGACTTCTACAAGAAGACTCCTCACCTGATATATACCGTCTATTTTGGAAAGTTACAGAGTCTGCATACATATAAATATTTAACAGTTTGGGACCAAAAATCAGTCTTTGTGTGTATTTCTATTTATTTCCTGTGTGTTGGTCTTATCTCAGAATCTATAACCTAGGGTCTTTGAAGGTGAAGGATTCTGACTCTAACTTCATGGTATTTCGTACAAGTCAACAGATACTTGACTGATATAAACAACAGTAAAGCACGTGAATCTAGATGAGTTTGAAAGAGTATGCACAATTATATTTGTATTCATGCCACGCTTTATACTTTCCAAGGGCCTTTTGCCTACATGATCTCATTTGATGTGAATAATTGAGTGAGGAAGGGGAAGGCATTTTATTTGAGAGGGAGAGAGAACTGCAAACATTTTAATGCTCACTGAGAAGCATGAGTCCTTATAAGAGCAGATCATCAAAGTATTTGCATATCTTTCCCTGCTTGTGATTGGATTCCCTAATCAAGTAAGCGGAAGTTCCCAAAGAAGGAGTATCTCAGGTTACAGGCCTGTGGTGAATGCTTCAGCCAATGCCTAAATACTTCACAGGTTGAATCCAGGTTGTCTCTAGCCCCCATTAACGCATAGATAGAGAGGGATTTTGAGGTTACAGAAACTTCCCCCTACCCTCCCAAAGGGTTCCTTGATGCAAAGAAAGGCAAAAAAATTAATAGGATACTGGGCCAGATGGGACATTCAGTCGAGGCTGAACGATTTTGGGTAATCCACTTACTACTCTTTGTCTCAGTTTCCTTAAGTTAGAGTACATACCTTTAAGACCACTTATAAAATTATTTGAATCCCAGATGTCTTAGTAAGTTTCAGTCTGACTGCTTATTCCTTTAAATCCTCCCCACCCCAATAGGAAAAAAAAAAAAAAGTACCATGTCACTCCGCCTGTCCTCCCCTTCAGGTCCACCTCAAGCACACCTAACTCCCCCATGTTGACAGACCAACCCCCACCACCCTCTCCCTCAGGTTAAACACTGCAAGGGCTGAGGAGTCCTAGACACCCCGCGGGGCGTGGGCAGCAGGCCCAGGCTCCAGCTCGGGTGCGGAGGAGCGTCGGGGCCCAGAGAGGGGGCCGGGGGCCGGGAAGGGGGTACTGGGAAGACCTGGGTTGCTGGGAAGAGGGTTCCCCTCGCCAGCGCCGGCCCTGCTGTCGCTGCGCACTCGGAGCCGCGCAAAGGGTGCCCCTCAACCCGGAGGCACAGGCGCATTTAAGAAGGAAAGAAAGAAAAAAGCCACCACTGGCTCCAATTTCTGGAAGCCAGAGCAGTTTTTGCCCTAAACACAGAGACAGGACCCCTTCTTAGCGCTGCCCTGGCCTCTCCGTTACCCATTTTCGGTTTGTTTTTGGAAGAACCGGTTCCTCAGCCCCTCGTCGCCGCAGTTGTGACACGAGTAAGTCCTGCCGCCGGGACCCTGTCTCCGAGCACCCTGCCCCCGCGCGCTCTCTTCCCACCTTCGGCCACGCCGGCGGCGCTCCGGCCCCTGCCCGGGCTGCCCGGCCGCTTTGGCCTCCAGTCGGGTTGCAGTGACGAAGAGACTTTGTTGTGAAACTAAATCTGACCCTTTGGCTCCCAGGCAGCGGCCGAGAGCCCGGGGCCGCTACCGCCTGCGGCCCCACTCGGGGCGGGAGGGCGGCGATCGGCGCCCGGGGAGCGGCGGAGGGGGCGCAGCCGCCGAGGGGCCCCGACCCCCGCGCCCAGCCCGCCGGCCGTCTCCGAGGCGCGGGCACCGCCGCAAGGTACGCGAGGACACCTGGAAGGGCGCGGCGGCGCGCGCAATAACGGGGCCGCGCGTCGCCCCTTTGCCTGGCAGCCTTAGGGCGCTCGCCGCACGTGGAGGGATGTGTCTGGGGCCGGTTTGTTTTCCTTCCGGGAGGTGGTGACTGATTGGGACGGAGGGGGACGCAGGGGGGTCATCTTGGCCCTATTTGATGTTGTGATTGCTGTCTTGGACGTGTGCTTGCGCTCGAAGCGCCAGTAATGGGAAACATTTGGGGAGCAGTCGGGGCAAGCAGATATTTATATTTAGCGCTTTCTAGCCCCCGGAGTTCCTTGCTTTGGCCGAAAGTGAGTTGGTTGGTCCAAATCAAGGAGGCCAGTTAAAAGTAGTAGATGAATTGGAGAGACCAACGACGGACACATTAATAATATTTCTAGGAATAATTAAGAAAGCAAGGAAAAAATAAATAGGAAGTTAGGGCGAGGTGGGAATAATGCATACAGTATAAACAATTTTTATCGTTTTCTTTGTTAAGACCCACCCAACATTTTTGTTCTGGTGGCCACGCTGATGAATGCTAGCTCGGTAAGTCATCTCATAAAACTCAAAACCTCTTGAAAGAATTGGGTGGGAGGAGGATTCAAGCCTGTAAAGAATTGTGAATTAATTATATATTCCAAAACATCGGTAGCAAGTATCTACTCAGCAAACAGGATGCCAACTATGAGTGAGAAGTGGAAGAATAATGTAGAAGCCGGATGTCCATGTAGAACAAGGAAGGCATTCTTCCATCCTGTGCAGAGACCCCAAGTGTCCTGTGTCTCAAGCTCTGAGCTGTTCATTCAGCCAACGTTGGGAAAGGGGCCATGTACCAAGCGTCTTGTTACATGGATAAAAATGGTTTCTGCCCTGAAGGAGCAGTGTGGTGGACAATTGTGACCTGCTGTGACTACTAGGGGGAAATTATAGGCGCACAAGGCTTCCTGGAGGAAAGGACTGGATGAGCCTTGAAAGCTATGTAGGAGAAGGGGTGAAAGGTGCATCCTCTGGGCAGAGATTTGTTGGCATCAGGGGCATCTAGAAGTAGCCAGGAGTAGCTGCAGGTGAGTAGGAGGGACCTGGGATGCTGGAGAGATGAGCAGGGAAGGTAGCTGGGGCCAGATTGGGAAAGACTTAGATGTCAGACCAAATCAGACTAAATCAGACTTGTTCCCTGCTTTGGGGGAGAGCACAATCTAACAAGTTTCACAATTTGGAACATGTGAAGGCCTTGGAGAGCAGGCAGAGGACTGTGCTAATTAAGATAAATTACAAAATAGGAACTATGAAAAAAATCTATTAGTGGGATTATTTCCCCTATAAAAAAGTCAAAAGTGTTCACAAAAGGTAATCAAAGAGAGGGTAGAGAGGGAACACTACAATAACAATACTGTTTTACTGTTATCTTAGTAACCTGAAAGGCAGCTTCTAAGTGTCCAATTAAGCAGTTAACTTACATCATAATTTTTGGGTGTAAAAACTAGAGACAATTAAGCATATTGGCTTATAGTTTTACGATCTTTCATCCTTTACAAAAATGCTTATCATCTGCTCAACATAAACTTACTGAACATGTACTATGCGTAGGATGCAATAATCTCTCTATCCTATTGAATGATATTAATGTCATTGTATAGATGAAGACACAGGCTCAGAAAGGTTAAATTTTCCAAGATCACAGAGTTGATAAGTGTCAGAGTTACCAACTGCAACTCTTACCCTCCTACTCTAAGCCTTCAGTAGCCTTCTTCACCCTTTGATTCATCAGGACTAGCTCTGTTTTTGGATTTCCCCCCTTTATCTTTTCTATCAGTGACTTTATTTTTTTTAAGATTTTATTTATTTATTAGAGAGAGAGAGAGAGCATGTGAGAAAGAGTGAGAGAGAGAGAGAGAGAGAATGTGAGAAAGAGAGAGAGAGGGAGGGAGGGAGCAGGGGCAGAGGGAGAGAGAGAAGCAGACTCCCTGCTGAGCTGAGAGCCCAACGTGGTACTGGATCCCAGGACCCGGAGATTATGACCTGAGCTGAAGGCAGACGCTTAACTGACTGAGCCACCCAGGTGCCCCTCTATCAGTGACTTTAAAGTAGAAAGCTAAAGTAGTGGTTTTTAGGTTATCATATTACACAAAGCTGGAATCTATTCATAAGTCATTCCTTGCAGAATCCTGAGTCAAAGAGAATCTTGATTGACAGGCAGAAACTAACGAAATGAGGATTTCACAAGGATGAGTCAGTTCCTCAAATATAGAAGGATTGTGACTTGAAAATAGGTCATTTGCCAAAGAGTTTGAGTGTCCTTAAGCTCAGTCAATGCCAGTGGTGTTGGGATCCAGGGCCCCCTGGCCGACAGACATGTCCTGTGGAGGGAAATCAGAAAGTTAAGTAACTCATTTTTAAAAAGACATTTTGGGCCTAGAAAGGAGAGCCCTCAGGGGATATTATTAATCTTAAATGTTTCAAGAATGACTTTGTATAGGAGGGTATTGAAGTATATTTGTGTAGGGGAAAAACTGATGCTAGAGAGGGGGTTTTGATGGGTCTATTTCAGCTCAGTCTAAGGGAAAACCTCCTAAAAATTAAACCTTCCAGCTGTGAACCAAAAGACTTGCCATGCTGATGAAATCTCTGTCCCCAGAAGTGTTCCTGCAGCAGCAGGCTGGCTATCTGTAAAGGATGTTTTCGGTGGCTCGCACTCTAGATGGGAATTTGGAGTCCACAACTTCCTTCTGTGGCCCCATCACAACATCTCATACCACCTATATTCCTGTACGTATGTCACCCATTAATTGTTTGCTCATGGAGTTGTGGGGAGGCAGATTTCTGAAACTTTTCTAGTGTTGCTGTAAAGTAAGTTATCCCTGGATTTTAAGGAAAGAGTGAAATTCATGAAGCCCTGAGTCAGTGCCTCTTTTCTGAGAGCTTAATGCTTTCTCCATTACTGTCTTTGTTTTCGGTGTTTTGGCTTCTGAAACTGCAGTCCCGCAATCTTATTCCATCAAGCAGTCCTTACTCTGGTCAAGAAGCAAGTAAAAGTAAGAGTCAGCATCCAGGAAATTAGGAAATTGCTTTGCTAAACTTCAGCCATGATTGTCAAGGGTAAAGGAGTAGTGTTGGAGCAGAGCAGGGAGGTGTTTATTCTCTAGTTTCTCCTAAACTGACACATGTAATATGCATTAATTCTAAGGTCGAATGATGAACTTGGATCCCCTGTACTAAATATGTTACTTAATGACCTGGATATTGAAGTCTATGCCTATACCCATGGCTAAAATTGCCTTCAAATTTTAGCAGAAATGGCATAAGAGTCTGAGAAATAAATCTTTCCATTTATTTTTTTAGAAAAAAACCTGCTTTTTCGGGGCACCTGGATGGCTCAGTAATTAAGCGTCTGCCTTCGGCTCAGGTCATGATCCCAGCGTCCTGGGATCAAGCCCCGTGTCAGGCTCCCTGCTCAGCGGGAAGCCTGCTTCTCCCTCTCCCACTCCCCCTGCTTGTGTTCTCTCTCTGTCAAATAAATAAATAAAATCTTAAAAAAAAAAAAAAAGAAATGAACCTGCTTTTTAATTTTGACAGCTGAACTTTTTTTGTAGGCTAAGCACAGACCAAGTACTTTATGAATCTGACTCGGGGTATTACTGAAAACCTGACCGCCATTCCACATTCTAATTTATCTTCAAAAATTAAAACCTTCAGGATCTATCAATTATTGACATGCCAATTGAACCTTAATATTAAAGAACATTGTATACTTTTTAATCCTCATCTCTCTCTTTTTTTTTTTAAAGATTTTATTTATTTATTTGACAGAGAGAGACACAGTGAGAGCAGGAGCACAAGCAGGGGCAGCGGGAGAGGGAGAAGCAGGCTTCCCGCGGAGCAGGGAGCCCAATGTGGAGCTCCATCCCAGGACCCCGGGATCATGACCTGAGCCGAAGGCAGACGCTTAACGACTGAGCCACCCAGGCACCCCTAATCCTCACCTCTTAAACCAAGGAGATGTTTTAAAGCCACTTTTCACTTTGACACCTAAAAATGAACATTATTAATTGTTGGACCCATACGGTTATTAGAGAGTAGTGTTGGTAGATAAATGGCTAGACAAAGATCAGCACTAATGTCATCATGTTTGATTTGGAGGGGCAAGGGCAATTATATTATCAAAATGTTACTTCCTTGATGGTACTGGAAAAAAGAGGTTAACAACTAATAATAAATGTGAATTGTGGCACATTAAAAAAAATCAACTTTATTAGTGTATATTTCAGTGAGTTTTGATAATTATGTTCACCCATGTCACCACTACAATCAAGATCTAGCACTTTTAGTGCTCCAGAAAGTTCCTTCGTGCCCCTATACAGTCAATCAACCGCTCTCCACCCCCATCCTGGGCTCTGGTTCCAGGCAACCCCTGTCCTGCTTTTCATCCCTGTGGGTGAGTTTTTGTGGTGTATTTTTTTTTTAAAGATCTTATTTATTTATTTGACAGAGAGAGAGACAGCGAGAGAGGGAACACAAGCAGGGGGAGTGGGTGAGGGAGAAGCAGGCTTCCCGCTGAGCAGGGAGCCCGATGTGGGGCTCGATCCCAGGACCCTGGGATCATGACCTGAGCCGAAGGCAGACGCTTAACAACTGAGCCACCCAGGTGCCCCAAGGTTTTGTGGTGTATTTTTAACATCTTAGGAGGTATTCGATGGTAGAGCTACATAAAAGTAAAGGAGTTGATGTTTCATATCTCCTCTTTGTCTTTTGAATAAAGTGAGAATATTCATCACTTAGTTATAGTTATTTACTTAACTTAGCAGAAAACATAATCACTGAATGGTACCAGTGTAGTTTGCTACCAGTTATTCTAGACCTTGTTATTTTAAAACTGAAACTACAGTCTCCGTAGGCTGAGAAACTATTTCTATGATACATTGTATTATAAACTACACCTGTGGAGGACTGACAGTACCCTACAACCAGTAGATGTAGCAAAATTAATATACCAGCCTGGTAAAATTTTAGATACATTTCTCATCTGTGATGATGTTTTAGATTATCTTATCTTGAATGCCTGCATTTGTTCATTACATACGAGATTTATAGGCCTGTGGTTCTCAAGCAATATGCTACCACACACCACTGTTCCTCAAATCCCTCCTGGGTGTTCCACCAATCATAATTAATGGGCAACATTTACTATTTCTATGCTTGAGTATAAAGCATTTTATGACAATGGCTGTCAGACTCAAGCAGCGGAGTCATGTGGCATGGTGATTCACCTTGCTGAAAGACAGGAGAAAGTGATCAGAATGGCAATAAAAGAGCCCATATTTATTGGAATGAGGTTTGACTTTTCATCTTGAGTCCATGAGAGCAGAGTCTATTCAAAGAGCAATGTTGAGTGGAAGAAAGAGCAAGTGACCCATATGTGATAACCATGCATACTTTTATCAGCATGGTGATGGTCTACGTCAACAATTTAAGGCTTTCAAATGTCCAGCCACGGTTTTTATATTCAAAAGTTCTTCCATGAACAAAAAAATTTGGAAACCTTTGATAATAGGGAGATTCATGAATGCTGTCAAGATCACAGGTTCTGTGGTAGTAATTTCATTGGAATATTCTTAAGATATGACTCTCATGTTTCATCCTTCTCCTAGGGTCAATGTTGTATGTAAGAGAGATCTGAATAAGTGAATTTGACCTCATTTTCTAAGAATTACTACTTTCAACTATCATACCTTTTGATCCTCTAATTGCAGTTTGGAATTTATCCTTAAAGCTTTTAAAAGAGGGAAAAGAACTTGATGAATGCGATCTTGAAGTGTTATATGCTATAGTGTAAGTGTGAAAAAAACCCAAATGTCCCACTTTAGGGGAATATTGCCCTGATGAAATAGGAAGTACATGGAAATTAAAAATGATAAGTGAGTGTAGACCATAAAATACTTATGGAACAGTGTTAAGAGAAACCAGAAAAATGGAAGCATGATGATTCACTATGATTATAGTTTTGTAAAAGTAAGTTGGATTGATGGGATTATGGGTGTGTTCCTTTAGAGTTTTCTTAATATTGTTCATGTACTAAGTGCTGCATTAAAATACTGTGTAGGTCTACTGCTCTTGAAAACATAGTTTGAATTGAACTTTAGTTACTGAATAAACACATGCCATTAATTTTCCTAATTCATATCAGCTCATTTGATTGTCCCCTTGCCTTCCATTCTTCTTCTGAAGTTAGGAGGAAATTGCATATGGTGGAAGCAGAAATCTGGTCATATTCATATAGAAATTCTATAATGAAAAATAGGCTTCATACTTAAAACTTTAAAACAGCAGTACCAGTAAATCAGTGGAATGGCTATAAAAGCAAATTGTTGTAGACGTTTATTTCTGTAGAAACTTCATCTCCAGCTGTAGAAGACTTTTCACCAAAGTAGAGCTGAACTTGGTTTTTCATTAATGGTTTCAGTGGTTGGGATGTGCTCCTTAACAATCTAAGAGCTCATTGAGTATCTGGTTTCCGATCTCATTCACCTGAGTATGCCCAATCTCTGTTTTCCTTGCTATAACCAAATTTCTTAGGAAGGTGAGCAACGCAAAAATGAGGTGGCAGTGCCACACGGCATCTTGTGGCTTTGAGAGCCATGGAATGGTGAGTTGCGTAGGTCCCTGGACGACATTCACCCAGTGGTTCATTTCACTGCAGGCTTCTGTTTGTAAATTTTCTTAAAGACCCCTTGATTTGATATGTTTATTCAATCTGTAGTTGTAGTCTTCTGGGGACATACTTCAGAATAGCCCTTTTCTTTTCTATAAAGCAATGTTCAACCACCAGTTTCCTTCTGCTTCTCAGGAATGTTAGAAAACTCAACACTTGGTGAGAAAGCAAAGATTAAAGTGATGGTGTGTTGTAATGAAAATACTCTTTCATCCAAGGAGCCACAAGTTATTAACAGTGTCTGAGGGGTCTCTGGTTCATTAGAGGTGACTTATGTGTCATCTAAAATATAACCCATTTTTCAAAACCAGCAGGAAAAATTAAAATATAGATGATGTATAAAATTTTTAAAAATACTATTTTCTTCCCAATCATATTAGTCTCTACCTTATTTTTTTCAATCTAGAAGGTTTGTCCCACGAGCCTGCCTGACTAGACCCTTTCTCTATCTGTTTCATGCCTCTGTAATTTATACTTATGCCAAGTTAACTTCTCCCAATATTTTGTTTTGACAATGGCCAGGAAGTTTGTGATGATCCAGAACTAAGGTAAAACAAGATGATGTTTACGTGTAAGATGAGGTGCTATTGCTTATTTTATCAACCACCTGGCTTTTGCTGACGGACAGAAATGAATGGAAAGGACCTATGTAGACTGAATATGGATTTTACTGAACCCAGGAAATTTTAGGTTCAGAGCTATCGAGTATTTTTCTTTTCAGCAGCAAGGGCTGTTCATAGATGTGGGGAGAAAAATTGACATCCCAGGGAAAGTTTAAATTACAGCAGGAATGCACAGAATAGATTTTTCGCCTCACATGCATTAAAGTTGCTGTATTTAGAACTATTCCGTGCTTTAAAAAGTAACAAGCTTGGGGGCACCTGGGTGGCTCAGTCGTTAAGCGTCTGCCTTTGGCTCGGGTCATGGTCCCGGGGTCCTGGGATCGAGCCCCACATCGGGCTCCCTGCTCGGCGGGAAGCCTGCTTCTCCCTCTCCCACTCCCCCTGCTTGTGTTCCCACTCTCGCTGTCTCTCTCTGTGTGTCAAGTAAATAAATAAATAAATCTTAAAAAAAAAAAGTAATAAGCTTGTTATTTGCCATAGGGCCAAAATGTCACCTCCAAAAAAAAAAAAAAATAGTAAAAAAAGAAAAACAAAAAAAAAAATACAAAATGGAAAAGAAAATAGAAAAAAATAGAAAAGACAAACAAACAACAACAAAATGTGACCTCCAAGTATCACTTAACTCTACTGGTATAATTATAATGTCATCACTGGTGGCCCAATTTCGTAATGCATCTGGGCCCCCAAAGGAAATTTCGTATGATTATGGTATTTGTCAGATTGAGTCTCAGTTTGATGCTTTCTGATGAGTCTGTTTTATCAGTGTATATGTCTAACATTTATTTGCTATTGTCTATTTGCTAGTACATGTATGCTAATTTTAGTCTCTTCCTACCCCACACCCCCAAGAGTGGCGAATCGAAAGGAAGTTCCTGAGGCTTCCATTACTCCCGTGTCCAGTGAGTCCACCTACCAAAGTTAGCTTTTCAGTGGTGTTTCATCGACAGTCCAGGGGGTTGGACCGAAGGAGGCATAGTCCCCTCAGATGTTGAAAAGACCAAACGGGGCCAGTACTCCTTGTTTCCTTCTTGCCCAGCATGCCTCCCACTCTCCCTCTTGCTGAGCAGAACCACCTGCATGATTCTGCTCAAGACCACATGCCTAGGCTAGCATCTGGCCTGGGCCTCTGAGCGCAACACCGCCCTGAACTGTGAGTGCCTGTCTTCTGTGAGCTGCAGTGGCCGTGGAAGGGGCTGATTACCACTTTCTGCCCTGGGAGAACATTTTGCTCAGGTGGCCTCGTGTAGCTAGCCAATAGGAAGAGTCGAATCATATTTAAATATGTGCCCAGCTGTGCAGCTGTTTCTCGCTATTTTGTTCAGTTGATCTTTTCTTCCTACTTAAGGAGTTGTTGAAATACATTTCGGAAAGAGGCTTCCAGGCTTTTCCTCTGTGCTCAGAGTGGATAACTGACTCCAGAATGATGACATTGGCCAGCAGAAATCCAGGCTGTCTCTCAGTCCCTTGTCTTTTGATCAGGGAACCTTACACTTCAGTGGCTACAGAGCAATGGCCTTCCATGGTGTGTAACTCCAGGGGGCACCCCTCTTTTTTTTTTTTTAAAGATTTTATTTATTTATTTGACAGAGAGAGACACAGCGAGAGAGGGAACACAAGCAGGGGGAGTGGGAGAGGGAGAAGCAGGCTCCCCGCTGAGCAGGGAGCCCGATGCGGGGCTCGATCCCAGGACGCTGGGATCACGACCTGAGCCCAAGGCAGACGCTTACCGACTGAGCCACCCAGGCGCCCCAGGGGGCACCCCTCTTGTGGAGGATGCCGTAATAGTTGACTCAGGAGCGGGTAAGTAAAGGATTTGGCCTTTTGTGGTAAATTTACCCGGCTTTGGCAAGGTGAGTGCCGGGGGTGGCTGTGTGAATGGGTATCCAACCGCCACCAGACTCATGGTGCCCTGTCCTTGTAGGGAGACCTCTGATATCAAGACATCTGCCTCTGGTGCTCCACAAATCTCCTAAAGCAAATCTCAACCCACTGATCCTTCCATCAGTGTGCATCTGCCCTCACCATTCTGTATCTAGATGAGCCTCCTTGAACATTCCTCTATTCCTTCTTTTCTAGGAAGCACTCCTTGGTTTAAATGAAGTCCCTGAGAATTTCACCTCTGAGTACTCCATATGTGTTTATGTGTAGGTCTAAACAGTTTTATGAATAGCTACTCTCTATGTGTGCTGTAAGTAGGTAAATAGGTAGGTAGGTAGTCTATCTTGTATCAAGTAACCTGCTTTTCCTTGAGCCTGTTTCTTAGGTACTTGAAATAGGTAAATAGGTAAATAGGTAGGTAGGTAGTCTATCTTGTATCAAGTAACCTGCTTTTCCTTGAGCCTGTTTCTTTTTTTTTTTTTTAAGATTTTATTTATTCATTTGAGAGAGAGAGAGAGAGAGAGAGAGCATGAGAGGGGGGAGTGGAAGAGGGAGAAGCAGACTCCCTGCCGAGCAGGGAGCCCGATGCGGGACTCGATGCCGGGACTCCAGGATCATGACCTGAGCCGAAGGCAGTCGCTTAACCAGCTGAGCCACCCAGGCACCCCCTTGAGCCTGTTTCTTAGGTACTTGAAACAAATGTTCAGGACCAGAAATTTGAAGGATATTTTTAAGGTTGATTGAATCATAGCACCACCATTTATCTGTCCACCTACCTCTGACTCAAGAGTTCACATGTATTAAAAAATTGCCATGCATCGATAACACTCATTCATTCATTCATTCTGAATATATAATGAGTGCCATATGTGCCCTGAACAAGAGAGTAAGGCATGGGCCTAGCCCTCATGGAGCTACAGTCTAGTGGGGGAGACAGGTAGAGAAATAATTACAGTCCCATTAGGTAAGTGCTATAATGGGGGCAGGCTTATTTATAAACCATGAAAGATAAAGTCCAGCAAAGGAATTAAGGGTTTACTAAAGCCAGGCTCCTAAATATCAGTAGACCCAGTCATGGCATCTATTGCATGGTTTGGATTGACATGTAGAAATCTGGAAACAACTATGCTGATTTAGCAAGCAGTGGAGGATTTGTAAATAAAGTCCATGGCTCTCTGTGATTTTTTGATTTTTGAGTGGTAGTCTTTCTCAGTGGAGACATCTATCTGAAATAGATGAATGCTGACTCTTTTGACTTCTCAATAAGCTCAGTCTTTTCTTTTTTAGCCCAGGAAACAATAACAAATACAGCATTTGGTACAGAAGAGTTTCATCTTCAGAAGAAATAAAATTACAAATGAAATACCTTTCATGCTCATGTAACTTGACCATTCCTAATACCTTAAACTGTTCAGTAAGTTCAATATGGAAATATGGCAAAGAAACACATGGGAAATAATCCTGGAATATCAAATATACAGATTTTGATTGAAACATGTTCTCAGGACAGGTATGGAGAGGATGGGAGTTTAGGGGAAATCAGAGGGGGCTTTGTCTTGGGCCTGCTCCCTTCTGTGAGGAATGAGACCGGGCTTTGTCTCGCCATATATAGGTGCACTGTGGGCAATTCACGTGAAAACACTTTGTAAACTGTAAAGTGTTTGACCAAGGTAAGGCAGGATTATTATTATAATTTTTAAAAGTTGCCTTATCGCCTAGAAAATTTAATGTGCCTCAAGAGAGGAACTCAAGCAATGAAAAAAGTCTAGTTTCTATAATATATCTTCCTTGATTATGCAAGGAATCCTCTAGAAGCAGTGATGGGGTGATTTTAAGATTCAGTTCTGAAATTTTGAGCAATTTGAAATAGAGTACTCTATTGTGTTTTCTTGGTTTAGCAGACCGTAAATATATCCACAGGATTTTTATTTACTCATAACCTGAAATTAAAAAATGGTTTCTTGTGAAAATTACAAAAGCACTGTGTTCTCATAAGTATTCTCAAAATTTGGGGACTCAAAATTTACGAATCTTACGTTGTATAAGAAGCATCACCTTTGTGTTGACAGTGGATAGGGCATGTATTTTCCAGCATTGATAATTGTGAATGACACAAACATAAATGAGAATGACTCCAGCATTTCAAAATTACATCCCAAATCGTCCAAGCTTGGGATCTTTTACCTGAAGATTATGTGTGCAAATGCATTCATTCATTAACTTATACATATAAAATATAAGCCTGTAAGATATCATCCAATTGAAATCTCCCATTTCATAGATAGTAAAACTGAGGCTCAGAGGGATTAAATTATTTACCTCAGATCATTCAACTAGTTAGTGGCAGAGTAAGAACCCGAATTCAGATCTCTTGACTTCTAGTGTAGTGGTTTTCCTACCATGCTAACACGCAGAGGTTCAAGTACTTTTACAAAAAGTAATACTGAAGTTAGACTATTGAATACTCAGGGAGCCTGGATAGCTCATCGGTTAAACATCCGACTCTTGGTTTTGGCTCTGGTCATGGTCTCAGGGTTGTGAGATGGATCCCCGAGTTAGCTCTGCGCTGGGTGTGGAACCTACTTAAAATTCTCTCCTCCTCCCTCTCCTCTGCCCCTCATGTGCACTCTCTCTCAAAAAAAAAAAAAAAAGAAAAGAAAAGAAAAGAAAAAAGACTACTACATATTCTCTGTTCTGTAATTTTGTCTTGGGTGATATTAAGATCATGTCAGTTTTTTTTTCTTAAAACTCCATAATATTTAAATATCTGTGTTGGAGTTGATGTGAGGCACGTAAGAAAAATGTCTAAGTTGCCAAGCCCAAGTAAGAGAACCTGAGAATCTCTTTTGGGTTCCTCATTTGAGCATGAGCATGAAAATCAATTCAGAAAGATAGGAAATAAGAATGGGCAGCCAGATGACTGTTATTTTTTTTGAAGGTAGCTAACTGCAGAATATATTTCAACATACTATATTTATTGTCCACATCTTGAAGCATCCCCAAAGCCCGTTCTTCTCAAAGGTGTTGAGTCTCTGAAGGTTCAGAATTGATCAGCCGTGAAACTGTGACCTAATGTAAACTTGCTAAGAAATAGTATAATAATATCCTTGCCCTGAGGGTAAAACACTCAACTCTAGATTTGCTCTTTTATCCTCACTCAGACTACAATCATATCTCTTTGTTACTATTTCCTCTTCGCATTATGGTACAATTGACGTTGATAAATAGCTTGGAGAGACTGAATTCAAAAAGAAAAAAACAGCTCTTGTACTGTTGGCTCAAAAATAATGTGTGTAGAAAGCCCTCTAGCTGGCCTCTCCATTCTTTTTTTTCTCGGGCTGCAGCTGCTGACAGCAGACACACTGAGCTATAATTTGGCCACATTTGGCTCATGTAAATTGTGATAAACAGTGAGCCCATAATATTTATTTTAAAGATTCATTCAGTGAAGGTAAGCATTCTTGACTTGTGTATACATGCAAGCAAATGGAAAGCTGCAGATGCAAAGATCAGTTCTTGATTTCATGCCACACAATTAATACGGCTGCTTGATGCTCTATTCTTCACAGGTGCAGGGGTGTTGGGACCGTTTGAAGAAGTGTGTAGCTAATAGCCCATATATAATTCAGAAGAAAAAGTCTTCAATGGAAGACCCCCAGGGGATAAATGGACAGTCTGTAAGTAAACAGAATGTCAATCCAAAGGAAAGAGTTATTACTTTTAAAATTGAAATTACTATTTTTGTTGTAACCTGAGTGTCTGGAAATTCCTCAAAAGCTCTGTACCAATTTTTAATGATTTTAGAAGTTATGAATTAAGTAGTACACTATTTAATCAGCTTAACCTAATCTGTATCTATCTTAGAGATATCGGTTATCAAAAGTAGAGTTCTAGAAGAAAAACGCCAACCTTCAGTATGACTTAATTACGCCAATATGAATAATGTAGTTTTAAGGCTTACATTTTCCTTTGCCTCTGGGAAAACATATAGTTGTCTCATAAAACTTGAAATTAATGTCTAAGTTTTGGATTGCCTTGTGTGTATTTGTTTTATGAATACGTGTGTGTGTGTGTGCATCTTTCAAATGTGTATTTAGTGTTACTTTGCCAGTTTGATAAACTCTTGACTGCGTTTTAAGTTAAGGAGAACCTGAGGTTCTTAGGTTTTATTTCTTTTGTTTATCTTGTGAGCAGAAGAGAAAGGATTCAGAAATTTTCCTCAGGTTCTTATCAGAAAAAAGCAAGCTTCCTTTGGCTCATTAACAAATATTCCCATCTAGAGGTAACCTTATAAATAACTTTTGGGGTATTTATAACTTGAATAAGGCAATGGATATTAATTTTTAAAGAGCACGTGTCAGTAAGTGAAAGTTGTTATGAAAAATGCCCATGGCAGTATTTGGGGTGGCATACGTGACTTTGTCTTTTAGGTTCTCTGATCAGAGATGATGCTTTAAACCTGTTGTTTCATAGCTCAGCTGTGTCCAAGGTAGAATTATTACAAACCTGAAGTGTGATCTTTAGTAATGGGGTTGTGGTTCCTGTAAATGTGTCTTTTACAAGACCTGTTGGTGTTATACAATAAGCAGTAACTGCTAATGGTTAAGGATTTTAATAACAAAGGGTCAAGTGCTATCAGAGTACTTTTGTAGTCACCCTGTATGCAATTACAGGGTGTATTTTTATGGATCTCCTCAGTCATCTTGTGAGGTAATTCACAGGAGCACTTCAAGATCATTCCATAAGGGGTAGCTTTTAGCCTAAACAGGCAAAGGACCCTTAACCCATTTAGTTTGTTCTTTTAAATTCCTGTAATGGGTGTGGTGTATTCGATTTTATTATTATGTTAAAAATATTTTTGTAGTGCATATGAAATAAATGAAAAATTTAACTCACTAATAACTTCCTACTTATTGCTCTCTTTCATGTGACTTTTCTCTTTAGGTTGATGTAAACTGATATGTTGGAGACTCACTAGGAAATTTAACAGTATTTGCAAATAAATGCTGATAATATTTCTTTTAATATTTTAAATTATGCAAATTATAATTTAAGAATTAAGAAATTAAGATCTGAGACTAACATTTAAAGAAATAGGTAAAGAATATGATTAAAGATTTTTTTTTTTGCGCGGGAGCCTGGGTGGCTCAGTTGGGTTAAATGTCAGACTCTTGATTTCTGCTCAGGTCGTGATCTTGGGGTCCTGAGACGAGACCCGCCATGGGCTCCAAGCTCAGGGTGGAGAGTCTCTCCCCTTCTGCCCCTCCCCGCTCTGCCCATGTACACTCTCTCTCTAATTAAAAAATAAATAAATAAGATAAATAAAATGGGTTTTTTTTGCATATCATAACAGTTGTGTTAATGGGGCAATCTCATTACATATCTTTTTGAGGTTTTCTTTCCTTTTTTGCCACGTTAGATTGAAACAGTTTTGTTCTTGAAAGCTATCTGGCTAGCTCAGCGGTCGCAAACCACGTGGGATGTTTCTCAAGGGCAAACCGCGTGGCCCTGGAGAAGCGATTCCTAGCGATTTGGCTCCTGCCGGCTCCGCCCCTGCCAATGGCTTGAGTCTTTTCAGAGACCCTGTGCAGAGGCTTGGGCGGGGCTCCCCTCCAGGCTCCCTTCCTCTCACTCTCAGGTTCCCTCGTTTCCTCAGGAACGTGGGTGTCCTGGGCACGCTTCGCAGGCGCCCACACGAGCTGTGCTTTTCCACAATGTCAGCTTTATTCAAATAAAGCCTCGTTAATCACAATTCTAAAGCGGGTTCAGGATTCCAAGCTCCGTGACCTTTCACCAGGGGATTGAACTTGGCTTCTTACACAGCCCCCGGAGCAGGACAGAAGACAAACCATACAACAGACATGATTAACAGAGGGCGCAGGAAGTGAAGGAACCAGACGCGAAGTCAGTCTGTGGGCGCGCAGTTGAGACGAGGCCTCGGTCGGGTCCGGGTCGGCTCTCGGCACTCAGTGCTTCGGCTGTTCAAGCAGCGAAGGATCTCAGTTCTGGTCCGAGATCGGCCGGGCAGAGCCTTCTGCGGCAGCTGCCTGTTTTTAAGCGGTCAGACATAGAGGGGTCACGTCTGAAGAGTCTGACAGTTTGCTACAAAAATTCTCCCCTTTTGAATCGGTCTTGGGCCCCTGCAGACCTCCTCCGGTTGCTTGTTATCAGTTCTGGGGGGTCAGCTGATGCTGGTCCCGGTGAGATCTCCTAGCTGCATAACTTAACGGCTCGCCCCATAGCTTGACATGGGCTCCTGCTTGACATGAGGCACTCCATTGTGCACCCTACAGTGCAGAACAGACTCAAGATGGGAAGAGGACCTAGAACATAGCTGAAAACAGTCATGTACCTCAGGAAAGGAAAAGGATCAAAAGCAGACCAGGAGCAGTACCAGGAAGAGCTCACACTCCCAAACATGAACTGAACTTCCCCTTGCTCGGCATGGTCACCTTTCAAAGTTTTTTGTAGAAGAAGTTTCAACAATCTTCAGAGCAAGCACAAGAGCACGTTGTACCCCACACTGTACCTGTGTCAACATTATCAACATGCTGCCATTCTCATTTCATCTTCTTTCATTCACTTTCCATGCCACCACGGAGAGATGGCTATTCTTCTACAGCTTTTTTTTTAAGATAAAATTTACATACACTGAAAGACACAAATCTCAACTGTACAGTTTTGACAAATGAAAATACCCACATAATCCATATCCTACAACAAATTACAACATTTCCATCTCCCCAGAAAGTTCTCACCCAAAACTTTCTCACGCAATACTTCCCTAGTACCCATCCCCCACCCAAGTCAACCGCCCTTCCAATGGTTTTCACCTTTGATCAGTTTTGCCTGTTCCAAAAGATCGTATACATTGAATCCTCCAGCATGTTTACTTTTGTTTCTGCCTTCTTTCATTTAGCATTAGGCTTGTGAGAGTAGTCAGTGTGGTTGCATGTATCAGTAATTTTTTTTTTTTTTTTGCCAAGTAGTATTTCACGGTACACATTCTTTTTATACAATATGAAATATGTTCTATGCGTTTCTCTGGGAACCTCAATTTCTGCATCTATAACATGAGGAGACAGAACTCCATTTAGCCTAGTGTCCTTTTCAGCTTTATTTTTGTAATTCTTAATTTCTTCTCTATAGACCTTTGCTCACAGAATTACCTCGGCTAATGGTCCATTCTGGATAGTGTGTCTTCTATTAAGACTTCATACTTGGGGCGCCTGGGTGGCTCAGATGGTTAAGCGTCTGCCTTCGGCTCAGGTCATGATCCCAGGGTCCTGGGATCGAGTCCCACATCAGGCTCCCTGCTCCTTGGGAGCCTGCTTCTCCCTCTGCCTCTCTCTCTCTCTCTCTGTCTCTCATGAATAAATAAATAAAATCTTTAAAAAAAAAAAAAAGACTTCATACTTGTTTCCCTAAGCATATTTCTGATAGAAGTAGGAGTTTTAGTTCCCTCATCAGAGAAATGGTATTTTTTTTTTTTAAAAAAAGCTTCTTGAGAGGTTTTGCACACAGCACCAGTTTTTAAAACTTATCTGTAATGCTCACCATGTGCAGTCATCAACATAATATTATGAATCTCTATTGCCTTTGTAAATAATGATTCTTTCTCAGGTCTCAGTGGTTCTTTCTCTACTCCCTAGATAAAAAGATATGTGACTAGGTGGGAGAAGAGACAGCAGAGCCTCTTCATTCCTTCCTTGAAGCCCAGACATCTGGGCTGGGCAGGAGGCTAACGAGAGGGCCGCCTGTGTCCTTTTAGCTCCTTGACAGCTGTGAGCCCAGAGAGTCTCTGTGTGTGAGAGGCTGAGAAGAAATCCCAAGGCTTTCAGCGGGCAGTGAAGTGGGAATGCTCTTACTCTTGGTGCTGCCATGCAATGTGAGATTTGAAGCTAAGTTCTGAGGTGGCCTGTGACTCTTTGAGGGAGAGAAAATGAAGATTTGAACATCAGAAAGTATAATATTCCCATAATTTAGCCTCTTGCCCCTCAAGGTGCTTTGAAAATGAATCTATCATGTGACAAGGGACTATGGGCAGAGGTCAGGAGCTTTTCATTTCGATCCTAGATAGACATAGCACTGGGCAAAAATGTTACATTGTAAGTTCCACCTTTCTTATTCTGGAATGTTCTGTGTGTGTGCTTTCCACATCTAGAAAGAAGTAGCTTATGTGATTTTGTAAGTTTTGTCCACTCTTTAGTTTGCCTCATGAGGACAGAAAGGAGAGGAGGAGGTTTCTGGGACTTTCCTTCATAATTCTGGCCACTCCTATCACCTCTTGAGGAGGACCCATTCGAGGAGCACAGCTCCACTGTCTCTCAGTAGAGCCAAGATTGGCCCTCTCTGAGGTAAACACCTCTGAAACACAAACATCAAAGAGCCAGGCAATGGATATGTCTTTCAATTTCTTTAGTGTATGAGGATTTCTGGAAGGAAATCACGTCAAGATAAGAAAAGCATCTGCTAGCTCTTTGGGGAAAAAAGGGAATTAAAAAAATATATCACTGTATTTTTCTTATGAAGTTGTGAGGCCAGCAGTTAAAAACCCACCATGCAATCACCTGACCCTTGTATCTGATTTAGACAGAGAGCCTGGTATCTTGAAAACCAAGATTCGGAGTCAGAAGACCTGGTTTTAACTGTTACTAGTTGTATGAGCTGGGGCAGATTTCCTAGCATCTGTCCCTTCAACAGTAAAACAGAGATGATAATATTTACCTTCTTCTCTTTAAAATTGCAATTTTGTAGGTAAGGGGGATCATGTATTTTAAAGTTCTTTGAAAACTGAAAAGTGCAATATAACTCTAATGCACTTTTACTGGAAATATCTCCAGAAAAGTGTGGTCACGGATAACAAATTATCTGGCCACCTGCAAGTTTGCAATAAAAATTAAAAAATGCAACCATCATACCAGTGCCAGTAATAAGCACTAACACTACATATGTTTAGTCATGGTGTTGTCAGCTGTGGGGGGAATCAGGTCTCCTGAGACTCTTCTACAGAAAAATTTTATTATAAATACTACATTGTTAACTTGCTTATATTACAAAAATTTCAAATGATGGTATTTTAAAGCTTTTTGGAATAAAACTATTTTAAGGTGCCATTGTATTCTCGTAACTATACCTCTTATGTCTTAAATTATGGTAAATTTGAAACGCTAACTCCAGCTTTTGCTGAGATGCTGGATTTTGCAAGAAAACCATTAAATAAAATATGTATGGACCTTATTCCTGTACTTGAAGATTCTAAAAAGGAAAAGTGACTTTTAACCAAAATGGAAAAATGAAATATTTATTTTATTAACAGAGAGGCACACTGTTTAACAGATGTTTCTAAAAGTAGTTATCCCATCCATATGTGTAAGCCAAATTAACTGGGAAATTATAAATTAAATCAGGATTTCATTTATGCAGCTTCACCATGAATGAGAGGTTTTATATACATGAAATTTTTAAGTAACTTAAATTTAAAAATATAGAATTCACTGGTTTTCAATTTCTTTTTTTTAAGTGTATTTGTTATTTGTTTCTTCAGGTTGCTATAACAAACTACCATAAAGTAGGGGGCATAAAACAACAGAAATAAATCATCTTACACTTCCGGAGGCTAGATGTAGAAAATCAAGATGTTGGCAGGGCTCCCTCGGAAACCCGGAAAGGACTTCTTGCTTGCTTCTCCGGAGCTTCTGGCAGTCTGCTAACAATCCTTGTCATTCCTTGGCTTGTAGCTGCAGCATTTTGACCTCTGCCACATGATCACATGGCATTCACCCCATTTATGTCTGGGTCTCGGCTTCTCTTTTTATAAGGATAATAGTTATATTGGGATAGAGCCCAACCTAAATGACTTCATCTTAACTTGATATTTGCGAAGACCCTATTTCCAAATAAGGTCACATTCACAGACACTGGGAATTAGCACTTTAACAGACTTTTGGGGGGGGGGGGCGATACAAATCAACACATAACAAAGTCCAGTAAAAATGTGAGACCTAAAATAAAACCTTATCTATGCCTACCCATCCCGCCTCGCATCTCTGAATAACTCTGGTTTTTTGGTCTAAAGTGGTGGAGTCACCCTGAGCTGGCTTAAGCAAACAAAAGGGAAGTCTGAAAGAAAGGAAGGAACCAGGGAATCCAGGCAGTTTTCTTTCTGTTTTTCTCTGCACAGTTTCTTCAGTCCTCTCTCTCTTTATGGTCTGGCTTTGTCTGCTCCCCTTGTACCTTCTCTGGCTTTCTGGTCCATCCACCATGCAGAAAGGGAGGCTCTGATTGGTCCTGCCTGGGTCATGATTCTGTGGTGGGTGGAGCAGGGCGCTGCAGCAGAAACATGGCGATTCCCAGATGAGGGGGCTGGGCAGACCACCCAACAGGTGCCTCCTCTGGCCCTTCAAGAAACTTCCTCAATGGAGGCACCAGTTTGAAACCATAGGTCTAGTCCTACCTCAACATCTTATAGAGGGAGAGATACTGCCCTGATGTGCCATCACCTACATTCTAATCATGTTGATGGGAATATCTAATAGTGACTAATCCTTTCCTGATGACTTAAGTTTCTTTTTACAACTATCAGCTGTAATCTGCATCCCTAATATCCTAGTTTTTCTTCTCTCCCTTGACCTGAGAGTGGTGATGTTTAGCCTTTTCAGTCGTAGAGCCTAGAGCTGGGGCAGAACTGGTTGGGAGGGGTGCACAGCAAATACATATTAACTTCCAAGTTAACCAAGAAAACCCTGACATGGAATCAGAATACCTGGTTTTGCATCACAGCTCAAGTATGGGGCCTTGGGAAAGTTATTTCAATTCTTCTTAGCCTCAATTTTGTTTTTATACTAGAGATAATAAGATCTATATTGCTGGGTATCTGTGATGAAGAAATAAGATTGAGTATGCCAAGGCACTGGGTAAACTGTAAAACAATATATACACCACTCGTGCCAAGCCCTGTGGGGCATCTTTCCCAAGGCACAGGACATTTTGAGTCGGATATGTCTTTGCTCCGTCCTTGGGGCAAGTTTTTAACCCTCTCTCAGCTTCAGTGCTTCCTCGTTTGTAAAGTGGGGAAAGTGATACCTTCCTTGCATGGTTGTATGGTTCGAAATATCATATGAAAGATATCTAGCGACTAAGATCAGTTTCTGGAGTCCCACTCCTGGGGTTCAGATTTGAGCTGTGCTGCATGACACTCACGTGCTGCATGACACTGAGCCTGTCTGCGTGCCTCCCATGGGCCATTTTCCTGGTCTGTAAACGGGGATGAAGGTCATAACTTACACCACAGGGTTGGTGTGAAGATTGAATGCGATTATTTCCGTGAGAATGCTATGTCAGTGTTTTCTGTTGTTACTAACCTCATCTCCAACATGTCAGGCATGCATAGGGTAAGCGCTTCAAAAACTTGACTTGTTATTTAATTAAAATGGATTTGATTGGGGAGGATGAGGTACTACCTCTTAATTTAATGGTAATGGACACACATTCACAGGGTTAAGAGGAGGTGATGACTCGGGATGTCAGACCATGCTGGAAGGAATTAGGCACATTTTTTCCTTTGCACATTAAAGAGCCCAGGTTGGAATGTGATCTGAGCGTTTGGAAGAGACTGGCCGGTAGAGTTCAAATTGGGCACCAGGTTTTATTACCAGTTGGGTATTTTAGGTGACGAATAAAACCTAGGCAGGAAAATTGCTCCAGAGCCAGGACAGTGACTTGTTTATATTTCTAGGGCCAAACACAAGGTCAAGCCCTTTACATGCACTCAGTAAACGTTTGTTTATCTGAGCTGGCTGGCAGCTCGCATCCTGGTATAGCTCACTTGATCCATATGTACCAAACAGATGGAGTGTGACAGGGATGAAAATTGCTTGTGGCTGATGCTGGAAAGAAAGGAGAGAGGAGCTCTAACCATTCAGACTCATTGCCTCCGATCTGTCTCTGCACTCTTAATAACTTGGGATCAGATCCGGATGTATATGAGCATTAGCAATGATGCTATGCGCATCTCTCTTTCTGAGTAAAAAGCACAGACTTTGGGACTTTTTTGGGGGGGGGGGGGGGAAGTAGGAAGGGCAGCTTAAATACTTAAAAGAGAAAAAGAAAACCTCTCTGTAAATACCACCCAAAGTGTGGGCTGGAATAAGAAAGCCATTTTGATATAGCAATAATATAATAAACCTTCTCTTTTACAGAGAAAGTAAAAGACCAGACAGTAAGTATTTTGGGCTTTGCGGGTGAGAAGGCCTCCAGTCTACAGCTGTGGCATGAAAGTCTGGGTGGCAGGGAACCAAGCCACAGGCTGAGGTTACTGCCAGAAGAGAGACTGAGGCTCCCCGACTTTGTTTCCTTGTTAGCACGTGCAGGTGAGGCTACAATATCCCCTCCCCCCCTTTCAGGTTTTCTCATTTTGCCCCTCTCAGGCTAGCTCTGTCATCTTCTTTCCTCCTGCTGGCCTCCTTGTTCTCATTTATAAAAGGGATTGAGGAGATCTCTTTTGGTTCGAACAAAGCATGATTCTATTAGTGTTCATAATGTACTGGATAATCAAAGTTAGTAAAGTTTAGGCATCACAGAATAAATATGTGTGCTGGTCTCCAAGGGATGGGCAGAAGGACCCATCACTTTCTGTGACCCCACAAAGTGCTCTGTTTGACGACCCCATTCCATAGTTCCCAGGTCTGAACCCTAATGTGATGTGTCTTCCCATTTCTAAGACCTCCTGTTTTTTTTTTTCTTTTGCAACTTTTCTTCATCCTTCAGTCAATGAATACTATTATTTGTAGAGCCCATAATATATCTTTATATTGGCACTAATATCATGATAAAGTTCTTCACTGCCCACATTGCTGTATATGTATGATTTTACTTATACGGAGCATCATATACAAATGTTCCTATGATTATTTTTAAAAGGTGCTTGGGATAACAATAAAGAAGCACTTCTGCATCTTGCATCCCATTCCTGAATATGTTTGTAGTGATTTTAAAGTAAGTGTACAAATTCTTTGATACTCCTCCCTTTAAGATATGAAGTCTTTTGATGATGAACCCCTTGAGATAACCCCTCCTCTTGGGTATGGTCTGGGCTTAGTGATTCACTTCTAATAAGCAGAAACATGAGCAGAAGTGGTATGCCACTGTGGATACTAGGTCATAAAAGTCACTCTGGCTTCCTCCTTGCCTTCCCTTGAATCACTCACGGTAGGGAAAGCCAGTTGCCATATGGTGAGGACATTCAGAAAGCCACGTGGAGAGGACCATGTGGCCAAGAACTAAAACCTCCTCCTTTTCCCTCCATGTGATAGAGCCTTCTTGGAAATAGATTCACCAGCTCGAGTCCAGCCTATAGGTGATGCAGCCACAGCAGACAGCCTTGGTGTATCCTCATGAGAGTCCCTGATATCCAGTAACACTTAGATAACCTGCTCCCAGATTTCTGACTTTCAAAAATTTGTGAGATGATAAATGTGTGTTATTTTAAGATGCTAAGTATTGGGGTAATTTGTTACACAGCAATAGATGACTAATACAGTGATTCCCATCCACTTATTTTTGCATTAAAATTATCTTTATTCCATATTTTTGAACAGAAGTGAAGCTTAATAATATAATTATATAAATAAATATTATGTTGGTTATAGATAATATAGTTATATAAATATATATAATTGTATAGATATAGCTAATATAACTTATTTTTCCTATTGTGTTTCATGTAGAAACAATCACAGGGTGGTTTTTTTTTTTCCCTTTTGCCTGCTGGGTACATTCGGATGGCAATTTATTTTTATCTGCTCCCCCCCCAAACAAAACGTTTTCTTCTTTACACAATAAATGCTTTGAACTGCTAATTAGGGTATATTTTATACTATGTTATATTGTCCACACATACTTACAAATCTGCTTGCCTTCTCGATGGTGAGCTGTTAGAGGGCAGAGAACCCGGGAGAGGAATAATCACCTGTTCCTTTGACAATCAGCCCTCTGTTTTGTACACTGTAGAAGCAAAAGATGTTTTGGTTGATTCAATGAATGAATGAATAAGTACAATTGCCTGGAGCAAAGATTCTGTAAACAGAGAGGTCTTCCCAAGTGCTGGTTTGGCAGCTTTTGCTCCACATGGGCTCCAGGGAACCAAGCACCTTTGGAAACAGAGCAGAATCAAGCTCAGAGCCTTTCTTGCTCTGTCAGGTTTCATGAAGGTAGAGGGACACTGAAAACAAACACGACTACTGTGAAACATCATCAACGGGACCTCCATTAATGGAAATTTCTGATAATTTAAGCAAAGGATGAAGTTAATTCTTACTTGTGTCCTTTTATGAAAACAGGATTATAAAAGAAAATGACACAATAGTTTAGTTTTACCTATGTATATGAGCATAGAAAAAGAGGTGGGCAAAAGAGGCTGACAATCAAATAGCAAAAATTTCATGTGCTTTTGCAAATAAATCTTATTCATTTAAGAAATTTTCCAGTTTTCTACTAAGTCAAACTAGATCAAATAATGTTTATATGTCAAAGGAATTCTTGAAATCTCTGTAAGAGGGCTCCCAAATTCAAACTTAACATAAATCAGACTAACATTCTCTTATTTTTATAATTTTGACTCAAGTGACACTATGAACATATATACAGCTATCTCACATCAATACAGCAATAACTGAGCTTGTGCTCTTCCCAATTTAAGTCAGGAGATACCCGTGAGGATACAGGAGTGAGCATGGGCTTAGCAAGCAGCAGAAGGCTTGAGTCCTGACTCAATTGCCCGCCTAGGTGTGTGCAAATCTCTGATCATCTCTGAGCCAGGGTCTTTATCTCTTAAAATAGGGATAATAGTTCAGTCCCGTGTATCTCAGAATTGGTGTAAGGATCAAAAGGAGAACATGAATGCCTTTATTAAGCAAGATAGCAATATATATACACATGTGTTTACCAAGAGCACATCTTAAAAAACAGCCAATGCAGGCTGCTTCTTCTAGGTGGTATTCAAAAACAAATTTCTATGTCCTTTTTTAACAAGTTCCCTTCTCTTTGAAAGGGAAACGAAAAAGGAAAAGTTTAAATTACTGATTTTATTTCATTAATTTTTTTTTATTTTGAAACGATGTGCATAATGTAGGGAGATGCAAGGGATGATTGCTATTGGGTTGTGCAAATGTTGAAATGGATGACCGTGCATTCACTAGTTCTTGTTTTTACTTAAATCATGTCTAAACTAATATTCTTTTTAGGGATCCAAGAATTTATGGTAATTCGATAACTAGAAATTCTGTAATTATTTTATTATATCAAAAATCATTTGGCAAGGTATATAGTACATGATGATTTTGTTCTTTATTGAGGCTTTTGTATTTCTTTCAAAGTATTTACAGCCATCTTGGGTGTTTTTCAAGAATGAAATTTTATGCTTCGAGTAACCAGCTATTAACCTTAACAGCAGTCATGTTTTACAAGGATAAAAATAAATGCTAAATCTTTTATAATCTAAAAATAGTATCTGAAAGGAAATGCTAGAGTATTTAAACAATCTATCATTTAAAGGTCCATTTGTAATTTCCATTTACAAAAAGAAATAGATTTCCTTGGCATAAAGAACAATGGCCAAATACACATTTTACTTCTTTTACTGTCAGTCCTCACACTGGTGATTTTTAGCGATTTGTCCATTCAAGTTTCCGTGAAACATTTAAAAAACAAACATTTCTTGCCTGGCTTCATCTGGTAAGCATTAACTTTAAAAATGGGTGCAAAATATTTTGTGTTTGGGTGTGTGAAACTGTGTACCCTGAAAAATGTTTATAATTGGTTAAGTATGCCTGCATTTAACCACCTGTATTCTCAAAATAGGAAACTACTGGTGGTAAAATAGAACTCAAACAACTTAAAATAATGTCATCCACAAAGCTGACTTTTATTAACATTCATTTGTTAAAACGTTCACATAGACATTAGAATGATTTACTTGCTCATATTCCAAATTATTTGGGAAACAAATATACTTAACCGTTTACTATGGATTAATGAAATCTGATCTATATTTTAATTTAATCAATTAGCATTTTATTTCACCTTTTTAAAAAGGCTTATCTTTCTGTTTGCCCTAGGATAATTTTTTAAATACAGTGACTGATTTCCATCAAAATTGATAAAACTCTTACTTATATTTTAAATTTAAACTGTGAGTCCGGCTGCCACCTTAAAACACTATTGCCAACAAATATTTTCAAATGAACTGTGTGATCCATTTGTAATATTGAATGAAGACAATAATTCACAGAACCATCAACAATGGCCACAAGAGAAATAACTACACTAATTCACACCAGTGTGCTATGAGATTGGATGGTGAACTTCTCAGTACTTGTAGCATTAAGAAAGTTGCATTCCCTTCTTGGACAAAGGTGATCTACTGGAATTGTGACTGAAGTTAGTGGCTTTTACCTCCACTGCCAATAAGAGTTGAATACATTTTGATATTACTTTGGAAGACCAGGCCCCACAATCTTATGATGTTCTTACAACCTTAAAACCTTAAGTCATTAGACCAGTAATCATTCTTAAATAGTTCCAAGTTACAGGAAAAGATGAAATGGGCTGATCTTCTTGGGAGGTATCAGCTTTATGTCCTTGGAGATGTTCGGTGCCTGACTCTCACAACTAAGAATAAATAACATTTATTAGGCACTTACGATAGAGCAGGGGCTGTTCTAAGCACTTTACACATCTAGCGTTAGCTCATTACTACTTGGTGATAGTCTGTTGTAGACTCCTGCATGGGAATAAGGTGGAACTGGATTACCTCTAAAATACCTTCCACTGCTGAGATTTAGTGAATCCATGATTTATTACTTAGTGCTTAATGAAAGAGAGGAAGCAAGGCTGTAAGGATCAAGGTGGTTTTTCCATATTCAAGGAAGCAAAATGCATAATGCTCTCTGTGTTCCTTTGGGGTTAGCATATAATTTTGAAGAAAACTTGCTATATTTTTCCAGAAAGGTTCACACAAAGCACACACAGATTAGAACTACTTCTATTTCTTCTATTTTTTTCAAGCCCTCTGTGAGCCCCAAAATATAGTAATCAAGCCTCTTATTTCTTTATATCTAACAAAATTACTTATTGACCCATGGTTAAGTAATATAAGCTTTAACTTGTTATACATTCACTCAAGGTAATAATCTGTTCCTTTTCTTCCCCCCCCGCCCCATTTTCTTTTCTCTTATTCTCTCCTTTAACAGAAGTTCAGATCAATAGTTATAAATTTGATCTTAAAATGGGAAATGTAGCTAATTATTTGTTGAATAAGTAATAAGAACCTTTGAAAATATGTGCAGCCTTGAGAGAAAAGCTTAACAAGGGCTTGCTTGTGAAGTGTTAGAAAACACAAAGTAATTTATCTAACTTTTTTGTGCACTTAGGGAGAAAAATAAGTATGCTTAGATTTTGATGGTTTAAAAAAATATGTTGAAACCATATTTCCCCCATCTGAAGTTTTACAGAAATAAAGGAATTCTACAATGATTTCTCCAGGTAATAGATGCCTGCTTTAACATGCATCCTACTTTTATAAGTATGGGGAATCTATAGATGAATCTTCATTTTACCTTGAAGTCTTTAAATTTCTCTTGTTTCTCTACAAATACATGAATCACTTCCCCTGGGTAGTTCTGAATTTTGAAAAATATTAGTCTGTGAGTATTTTCAGTTAAATTAGAATAAAACTCATAAATATCATCTCAGTAGCCTTAATTCCATGTTACTGAAATGTGAGTGTGATATTGAGCACAACTTTGGATATGACTGAAAGCATCAGTTTTAGCCATTTTCATATATTTTTTCTCATTATTTGTTAATGCTGTTTCCATCTATTATTAATTATACTATATATATTCTCTTTGATTCAACTCTAAGTAATGCTGGCATAATTTGAGTTAGAAAAGAAAGATTTTTTTTTTTCCCTAAAGAGGGGATCCAACTATAGGATTAGGGGAATAGTTAATCTATGTCCCATCTTGTGATAAATATTTTTTTAAAACTTTTGCAAATTTAATTACATGTTGAGATTCATGGAATCTTGGAAACCAGAATATATTTGCAACTCACTACAAAGACCATTTATTGCAATTGCTTATGTAAGTTTTAGAATGACATGCATTTTTAATAAATTTTTTAAAAATTTCTTGATGATCCTATAGTTTCATTTATTTATGTGTACATACTTTTGGACCCAAAAAAAAATGTTCCCAGCTTCAGCCTTGATTTCTAATCTTCATTTATCTCTTTGATAGAATTAGCACAAATTGACTAGGAGCTAGATTCAGCTCACTCAAGCTGAACTCTGGCCCCAGGGTGGGTGTGGAGGTGGGGAGAGGAAGTGTTCTTCATCTCTTTCTCAGAGGTGTGGTTCTGTTTACTTTGGAAAGAAAAGATACAAGTATCTCCTAAAGTGGATTAGACATGGCAAGACAAGATGATACATTTGCACTATAAACTCTCAAGCAGCTGTGAGAATGCCTTATGTGTGAAATTTCTTACCTTCTTAAAAATCTTGATAGAGTTGTAGCTAAGCTCTTAACAGTCAAAAACAAACTGCCAATGAAGTTTATTTTCTTTTTTGCTGAGTATTCTGGACCATTGTTCAGCTCGAGGGGCCCTGTTTGTTAGTTTTGGCTCCGAGACTTCTCTTCCTTCAGGATAAGCTCTCCTTAGGCACTTGTACAAGTCGTACTCAGGGGCTGCCTGACAGTTTATTCACAGCCCCGGCTAAAGCATAATTCAACTGCGTGACTTCCTGTCTCAGAGGAGGGGGTGGCCGGCTTTGGTGTTTGTATTTGTAATGTAAATATATAGTTGATTTTGTGGAAAACTGGGACATTTTTGTTTGTTCTCAGAAAAGAGTCCTGCTCGAAGTTTTATTTTAAAAAGTTGGCTTTTAGCCTTTTTCACTGTGACTTGGATACTGATCTGATTTTCTGCTTTCATGGCCCTTTGTAAAAAAAAAAAAAAAAATCTAAAATATTTAATTCAACATTAACTGTGCTTACAAGCTACATAGCAGAATAAAATCACATTACAAACATTGTAGTATTAGATTTTATCACCATTTATTTCTTCTAGCCTGTCCAGGGATTTCTTCATGTTCAGTAGAACTAATTTGCAGTCAGACATTGAGGTCTTCTAGAAGGCCAGCAGGCTCCAGAAATTAATTTATCCAAATAACCGATCCCTCCTAGGCCAACCATAGAGGGACACCAAAATGGCCTAAGAAGGCAGAGCCTCCTTTTGAAGTCTGGAATGTTTTGACTGACTTGAAACAGGCGGCTGGAATGAAAGGATAATTTTCAGTGACCCAGGGGATTTTTTTTTGCCATTTTCAAATATTAGGTAAAACAAAGAGAAATTGCTTGCTCTAATTTAGAAAGACTTAGTAATCAGGAAGGCAACCAGACTGAGAGTAAAGTTCCGAGGTATATAGCAGAAGCTTATTTACTAAACCAAGATTGCTGGCAAAAATCAGATTTATTATACCCTGAAAAAAATCTTACAGGGGATACATTTTAGTCAACATATCTGTATTTTCATCACCCCTACCTGGATTATTTTCTTCATATTAAAAAAAAAGAGAAAGTTAATTGCTTTGATTTATTGCCATCTAAAAACATTAGTAAGGTTTTAATCTTAATTGTATTAAACAAACTAGGTTATAATTTAAAATCGCTTACTATACTAAATTAGTTTACTGGAAACACTGAGTAGCTATTTCGTATTTGCCTAATTTTCAAAAAATATCATAGATTTTAAGGCCACTAGCTCTTTAAAGCAAACTGTTTATGAGCCGAAGCACAGGACTACTCAGGTGTAACAAATGTTTTTTGACTACCAAGTCAGAGGAATAGATCAAAGTCATTTTGAAGAGATTTCTTCCTTATACTGTCTAAAAATATTCATTGTCACAGAAAAAAAAAAATACCCTTTCTGTTTTTAGTGAAGAAAGGGAATTAAAAATAGGAATTCGCAACCAAACCACTTCACATTAAGGTAAAGGTAGGAAATGCTTCTTTTTACACAAGACATTCCATGTAACCTAGAGTGCAGTTATGCCCAAATAGTATTATTTAGGGAAAAAAGGACCAAATGATACTTGTAATTTAAAAGTTCTGGACATTAGATGGCAATGGACTTTATGAACGTAGGCTTGATTTTGCAGTTTTTGAGAATCACAAAGTAATTTATTTACTGATGAGTCCCCAAGTGTGCCAATCCTGTTGCTGCCAATTGGTCCTTCTTTAATTGGTAAAATGTGTCCTGAATTAATTTAAATAGAACAGAAATTGTAATTTTATGTACTTTGATTTGTTTTCAAGTTTGTTTGCTTGTTTCACATTGGGTTGATTGGTGTTTGATATTTTTATTATTGAAGTTGTCATTCCTTTTTTCTCTAAGTTTCATCTTTTCAGATCAGCTTTCCATTTAATCAGCTACTCTTGCAAAGCCAAAGTACACAGTAAATAGAAGAAAAACTTCCGAAGGCAGTGTTGTAATGGGAGGCAACATTCACATTATTCTAAGGTGTTTCAGAGAGGAAATAGCATTGCCGTTCACCTTTATAGCATCTTGAAGTTTCTCTTTTAGCTGCTGCTGATTCTGAGTAAAAAAAAAAAAAAAAAAAAAGTCAGCTCTTAAATAAGTTGTGGGAAATAGCCTTTGGGAAAGAAGGAATGTGAGAGGTTTAAGTAATGGTTCACTGGGGCCAGCGATGTTGATGGATTTCGGAGGGAAGGTGAGTTAAGCTATCTTTGGTAATAAGAACTAAGACTCTACGTAAGTACATAGCAGATTTGAGAAATGTGTGCAGCTGAAAATGTCGGGGGCCCTGTGGGACGTAAGAGTTGCCTACACCTGTGGACTGCAAAGAAGAATGTCTGCTGGGGTTGTATGATCCTTTGAATCATGGGAAGAAACTAGAATTTCTAATTTTAACTTCATCCTTTTAAAGAGCGTATATTTTGTGTACGTTTTATATGTAATATTGTAGTAAGGTGCTATTTGTATATAGCGTATAGATACATATGTGCTCACATTTTTTTATTGATGAGGAATTAATGTTTAAAAACCATTTAGAAGTGGTTGGTTTTGGCAATAGTTAGCTTTATATGCTTTCTCCTGAATATTGTCCATTAGGAATTAGGTCTTGCACATGTTGATCAGGAATCCGAAGTATCACCGACACTTGAACGACACAGGTTTGAACTGTGTGAGTCCACTTACATGTGGATTTGTGCTATAAATGTATTTCATCTTCTTATGATTTTCTTAATTATATTTTCTTTTCTCTAGCTTACTTTATTGTGAGAATATAATACATGTAACATACAAAATGTGTGTTAATCAATTGTATGTTATCAGTAAGGTTTCCAGTCAACAGTGGGCTATTAGTAATTAAGTTTTGGGGGAGTCAAAAGTTATACGTGGATTTTCAAGTATGCAAGGGGGTCAGTGCCCCTAAGCCCTGCATTGTCCAAGGGTCAACTGTAGTTGAAATATGAAATTCCATACTCATGATTAATAAATGCATATAGATATTTTCATTTTGCAGATACAGAGTTTGTATTTTTCTGTATGTGTGAACAACATATCTTGGTGGGACTTGACCATATTTTATCTTTAAAAGCTAATATTAGTTTTTTGTTGGAATCACTGTAAGGTAAATGTATATCATTACATAAATATTACCTTATGTGTACATGTAATAGTGAGGTACCTTGGGTGAAAGATAGTTGATTTTTCTTTGAAATTATGGTAGTGAACTTCACAATAACTTTGGGTTTTTTTTTGGTTTTTTTTTTCAGTATTCATTGTTTGATCATTTCTTTCTGCTTGGAATCACTGTAAATTTGACCTCTGGATAAACAGCACTACAGTTACTTGGTAATAAAGACTTAGTGATGAGAGAGTGCTTTTTTTCTAAATATTTAAAAGGTTTGCATGCAGGAGGAGGCTTCATCTTACTATGTTTAACTGCAAATGATGGAGGATAATGAGCTCAGTTGGGGCATTTTGAACCTGAGAGGTTTTGGAGATATACAGGTGATTTCCATAGACAGTTAAAAATTTGGATATGGGCTTCTGGAGTGGACTGGGTACCAACAAGTAGATGGTACTGAAGCCAATATATGAGGAAACTCAGGAAATATAACTCAGGAAAAGTGTGATGAAGGAGAAAAGGACCAAACAAGAGAAGAGTTAGGGAGATATCAGAGCCAGGGAGAAGATGAGGAGCCAACTATGAGATCTGAGGTGCAGTTGGAGAGGTAGGTGAATCAGAGACACTGAGACAGCTCCCAGAAGAGGAATGGCCAGTGGCACCAGGTTCCTTTGAGAGATAAAGTTGTATAAGTACTAAATAGAGCAGGCAGGACACCATTAGTCCTAGCAGGGTGAAATCCAGATTACTTGTGTTGATAAGTAAATGGGAACTGAGGTACAGGGGATACGGTATTGAGATTTGGCTACACTTTCTAGAAGTTTGGCTGAGAAAAAAGAGTTAGGGCCATAGCTGTAAGGAGATAAAGGATTGATGGAAGATTTTTAGAGGAGAAGGTGTTTATGCAGAGGGAGTCCAAGGAAAGCCTACCCCTTCCTCCTCTGATCTTGAACTACGTCTAGTGTCGCGTTGGCTCATATGCCCTCCTTTTCAGAGAGGACAACTTTGTAGGAAATGGGAGGAGCACTAATAAAGGAATAGCTATAATAAACACCTATAATAAAGCTGGATTTTGGCCACAGGACACTCATATTTGCATAGTAGCAAATAACCGTTTATGTGTTACTGGCTGAGGATCAACTCGTACGAACTCTCCTGGTTCTAAAAGCCACACCTTCCTTCTTGGCTTCACATTTTCTCTGCCTGTTTCTCTGCTTGGCAAGAGTCTTCTCCTCCTCCTGTTTGAAGTCAGAGGCCCAACCCTATCTGAAGTCTACTTTGGCAACTTCAACTAGTTGTCCCCTCTCTTCTGTGATCCTTTAAGAGCTCTACTGTGACCCTTGGTAAGTTGATTTACAACTAGCTATTTACACATCTCTCTTTCAATGAACTGTGAATTCTCAGAGGAACACCCTGTGCTCTCTCTTAATCACTAGCCCATCATGTTGCCTGGCACTTCAGTGGCTCCTCAATCAATATTGCTTGAATGAATGAACTAACAAAGGAGGACTTGAAAAAAGACAGACTGTAAGCATTAGGAGAGGCACCAAAACACTGTCTAGTTATATTCATTATAAACTAAGTATGTTCCTACTTTGAGTCAACAGGAGTCATGATGTGTAAATATAATCTCAATTAACTATAATAATTAACCCCTCTTTATAGACCAAATTGGGCTTTAGCCAGTTACACAGAGATGAGTATAATGAATCTCATCCTTTCAAAAAGTATGTATCTGTGTAAGATTCATATTGTATATAAGAAGTCAAAGTAGAGATATGCTCAGTTTAGTATAGTCACTATTTGTCAAACAAGAGAAAATAAATGAGAATTTCATAAGGACGTTTGAATTGCCACATGTCTTGTTGGGACTATTTAGAGGATACAATTACAGTTTTAATAGAGGCCATAATGGTCAATGGACTATTGTTGAAACATTTTGTTAGTTTTTAATTCTTTTCTTCACAATGGTTGCTCTCATTGCTTAAGAATCTTCAAAGTAGGTGGAATTGAAAATTAATGTAAAAGACTTGGGTTAAGAAATCTTTTACATAATTTTCTATGTTTCTCATCATTTTTTCCAACAATACTAGATTTGGCACTTTCCTGTCATGGTAATGCCCTGGTATGAACTGTATCAGTAAAAATGTGCTACTACATAATTAATTAGCTTTTTCTTTTGATGTTGTTCAGATTCAACTTGATTTTGAGCTTGTGGTTAACTGCATACTTTTACAGAGCCAGCAACTGAGCACTTTATTTATTATAAAAGGATAATGAGATTAGTCTCTCTTAGAGTCAAGAAATTGGGAAGCAGAGACTGGAAGGGGAGAGCGTGGCTTTGGGGTCATGTGATTTGGGTCTTCATTCAAACATTGTCACTGGCTGGCTGTGTGACCCACATCAAATTACTTATTTGGCCTTCCTCATCTAAAAAATGAGCTACTAAATGTCATGGAGTTGCAAGATACACATTATACAGTGCTTGGCATATGGTAGCTACTCGGCTAATATTTGTCACTCTTTCTTCCAAGATGGTTTTGTTCTGCTTTCTTTTGTAACTAAATGCATGTAACTCATTGTCCTTTCTTTTTCACCTTGCCAACAGGAAGGAACATCAGAGGCAAGTTTAATGCCAATTATTGGGAATTGTCTAATTCTAGATCTTACTATAGTTTTCCACTTTTTGTCTTCTTTACTAATTTTTATGTCTCTAAGTTTTCTTAAAAGGCTGTGCTATTTCTACACAAGTGGTACATTGACAATAAAGCTTCAAGTGATACAATAAATTATTAAAAAATAAAGCAAAAGAAAACCACCTTAAATCCTACTATTGAGAAATAACCATTGATAAGATTAGATATATATTCTTCCAGACTTGTCTTGATGCATATGTGCAGATGAAAAAGAATTTTATAAAAGTTGGATCATTCTATTTAATTCTATTTGATTTCAGTTGAAGAAAAAAACTAAAGTGACCTAAGGAATTGCTGAACTCCAGGAAGATGTTACTTTTCCAAATAATAATAGCTTATAAAAGACAATCTCAAGTTGAGAAAAGATGAATATAAAACTCAAGAGTTATTTTTTAACTAGATGTATTAATTTTAGACGGACCACTGACTTTTTGCCCTAAAATCTGAGGAAATTAGCCCACTTCTCACTTCCTCTTTCTCATTTGACAGTTTTTGTTAGTTATTCTTTTGACATTGTCAAGGTTTATAATGTTCTGCTATGAAAATTGTAATAATTGTTTAATCTGAAGTATTAAATGCTCCTTAGTAATTTAGTGAATCCAGTGTCGCCACCATTCTTTTTTGTTTGTTTTGAAATTTTTAGTAGAGTAATTTTTCAAGAAGAGCTCCTGGGGTGCTCTGCCCCCTGATTTTCTGCAAGTTTGATTAACATCTGTATTGCCTTCATACTTAAAAGGCAACTTAGAAGAATGTGAAATTACTGGGTCTCATTTTTTTTGTCCCCTTGACTTTGAGACATCACATGACTGTCTTCTGTTATTGCATGCTACTGTGAGTGATGGTATCGACTTGATCTTTAACCCTTGTGCATGGTTACATTTCTTTTCTCCTTGAATATCCTTCTGATCTTTCCTCGTCCTTGAGATTTAGTAACAACATATATTTGGGAATTGATTTTTCTGGATTGCTATTTTGCCTTTTTTTTTGTGGCACATAGTGTGTCTTTTAAAACATTTACTAGAAAAACTTTATGAATGCTCTGTGAGATTGGTGTACCCTTTTGATTGAAAAATTCAAGTATAGATTTCAAAAGAGATTTTGTTTCATTATATTTTAAATTTTGGTCTGTTTCATTTGCTGAATTAACTCCTTCTGGATACTGATTGTGCATATGTGAGATATCTTTCATCCGTTCTTCAGATATTTTCTATAAAATCCATTTTTAATTATTTTCCATTTTGTTTTGAGTGATTTTCTCCAGCTTCTCTTTGGTATCCCTGACTGTTCAGCTCATGTTTATTCTGTTCATCGTTGCTTCTCTTGTAGCTTTTATCTTTGTAAAGAACCACCCCTAATTTTTATTTCTGGTTTATTTCAGGAGTTCTTACTGCTCACTTTTTATCGCTCCTTGTTGTCTATATTGTCTCTTTATATTGTCTCTTTATATTTTCTTGTTTTTTTTTTAAGAACTCATGTGGTCTATAAATTATTTAAAACTTAAATAAAATCTTAAAAAAGTTTACTCCTTTAGCAACTTCAAAAATACAATGCAGTATTATTAACTATAGTCACATTATAGCTACACATTACATGCTAAGAACTTATTTATATTATAACTGGAAGCTTGTACCTTTTGACCACTTTAACCTATTTTGCCTGTTCCCCACCCTTCGCCTCTGGCAACCACCAATCTGTTCTCTATAACTATGAGTTCTGGGTTGTTTTGTTTTGTTTTTGTTGTTGTTTTTAGATTCCCAATATAAATGAGATCAGAACATTTTTGCCTTTCTCTGCCTGACTTATTTCACTTAGCATAATGCCCTCAAAGTTCATCCATGTTCTCACAAATAGCAGGAGTTCCTCCTTTTTATGGCTGAATAATATTCCATTGTCTCTAAATACACATCTTTTATCTACTCATTGGTGGACACTTAGATTGTTTCTGTGCCTTGGCTATGGTAATCAATGCTGCAATAAACATGTGGGTGGATACTTCTTTTTGAGATACTGATTTTGTTTCCTTTGGATAATTTCCTATAGGTAAAAGTCTAGATAATATGGTAACTCTATTTTTAATTTTTTGATACTGTTTTCCATAATGTCTGTACTGATTTATAGCCAGTAAAAGTACACAAGGGTTCTCTTATTGTCTACATCCTCACCAGCACTTATTTCATGTCTTTTTGATAATAGTCATTCTAACAGATTGGAGGTGACATCTCATTGTGGCTTTGATCTGCATTTCCTGATGTTGAGCACCTTTCTACCTATCTGTTGGCCATTTGTATACATTTTTTGGAAAAGTATCTATTTAGATCATCTGCCTATCTTTTAACTGAATAGTTTAGTTTCTTTCCTCACATATATAAATTTTATCCATCTCTTATGTCCAGTTAGTCAGCTTTTGCCACAGTAATGCTGCATGACAAACTCCACATCTCCACAGTTTATAGTAGCAGACCTGTATTCTCATCCCTGTATGTACAGGCTGACTGTAGTTTGGCTGATCTAGGCTGGGCTCAGCTGAGCAGTTCTGTTTCAGGCCAAGGGTAAGCTGGGTTTGCTTCTGGGTTTGCACTGGCTTAGAGCTGCTCCATGTCTCTTATCATGCCGGGTCTAATAACAGCCTGAAAACAGCACAAGTGTATAAGCAAGCATTCTTAAAGCCTCTAATAATGTCACATCTTACCAACATCTCCTTGGCCAAAGAAAGTCAGGTGGTCAGGTCTAACTTTACTAAAACAATATATTTTATTATACATTAAAGTAATGAATAATTTTTTGTGGGAGGGTAGAGTAGAATCTAATTATAGAACAACAATCCAAAATACCATACCATCTTATCTATGGTTCTCTCAGCAAGAAACACTGTCTTTTGGTTCTGAATTTTCATGGAACTCTATTTGTGCATAGCACTTTTTCTTGGTACTATTAAAGCAGTCACTCTTTAAAGCAGAAAATCACTCCTTATCTTTAAGAGACAAGACTATGTGGGGCACCTGGGTGGCTCAGTCGGTTAAGCGTCTGCCTTCGGCTCAGGCCATGATCCCAGGGTCCCAGGATCGAGTCCCGCATCGGGCTCCCTGCTCTGCGGGGAGCCTGCTTCTCCCTCTCCTCCCCACTTGTGCTCTCTCTCACTATTTCTGTCTCTGTCTGTCTGTCTCTCTCTCTCAAATAAATAAAATCTAAAAAAAAAAAAAAAAAAAGACTATGTGTTCTCCAGTGGAGCAGATTCAAGTGTAGTAAAAATGCTTTCATTTAAACCTTCTCTAAGTATATTCTTGAAATAAAAAGACATTCTGTGTACAATTATAACATATTTGTAGATATATCCTTATAAAAATTCACAGAGATGTTTTCTTTTTATATTCGATTACTTAACATTGGCTGAGACACCGTTTGAGCTTTATATTTAAGGCAATCAGGTCAAAATGCATTGAAGTTCACTCTGAGAGGAGCATGGGTAGTCCTTAGCCAAAGAATTCGTTTTCTCTGTTTAGAAAATTCCTTTCTAAACAGGTAATTAAGATATTTCGGGGGAGATTTTTTTCCTAGTTAAACATACTTTCTGAAACAGCTTTATGAGGCAGAAAACTTTCTATTTTTGTATGAAGGTAGTTTCTAAAGTAAATAATTTATTGCATAAATTATAAAAAGTTGACCTTATGCGAAGGAATAATGGCATTGAAGAAAGATTTGTTTTATTTTTTCTTTTTTAAAATAAAATATGCATGAAGCTATGTGATTTACGCTACTTCCAGAAAAAATGATATATTTGCTTGCTTTAATAAGAAACCAAATGAAATAAACTGTTATGAGAAATATAGTGTAGTAATACATTTTATCCACCTTGGTTAGTGCAGTAGAATAAAGGTGACAAAATGTATTTTCTTTGGATAACCTGAAACACTGCCCTTTTGAAAAACCTGTTTGTTCTGGTGAGAGCTATATACTTGTAGGTTGTCCCTGAAGACCTGAGGAAGAGTGTGGATAGAAAGTTTTTCTGTATAATGGAGTAAGTGGGAATTCCAACAAAGAGGAAATCTGCAGAAGCTGAAGGACAGAGCAGATGGTCAGCAAAAAACAGATCACTCAAAGGGGTCGTGAAGTAGCACCACTATTTGGATGGTTCCTAAGGCAGAGCATCACATTTAAACCCCATCAAGCCATGATCAGATTAACTGACAAAGTTGACTAGAATAGAGACTTATAAGAGTAGAATGAATTCATATTTTATCATCTTAAACTTAAAAAAAACATAAGGTGTATTTATTTGTCAATGTTTCGATGCTAGGCAAGGCTTTTCCTTTGAGAATGGACCCAGGTTTAGAATTCAGAATCCTTTTTTCTTGCTCTCTAGGCTACAATGAATATATATCTTTTATTTCTTCTTTCTGTACAAAGTATAGCACACTGGCCTGAACCTTGCTTTTTGCATTTACTATATCTTGGAGATCATTCATATCAGTACACAGAGGGCTGCTTTGTCCTTTTTATAGTTCCATAATATTCCATTGAATGGCTGTGTCATTATATTGGGTATGTGGACTTTTTCTAATTTTTTGCTATAGTAAATGATACTATGTGAATAATGATCTTAGAAATATATCATTTTGCATATGTACAATTATATATGTATAGGAGTGGGTTTGGTGGATCAAAGGGCAAAAGCATTTGTAATTTTTATAGCCGCTGCTGGTTTGCTCTCAGTATTATAACTGTTTACACTTCACCAGCAGTGTTATTAGAGTGCTCTGGGGCCATTTGCTGAGAGAGTATATTATCAGACTTAAATTTTGTCAGTCTGAGAGGTGAAAACTTTCAATGTGCATTTTTCTTATTAGGAAAGGAAGTATGCATAATGGTTAAGAACACTGGCCTGGGAGCCCAGATACTCGGGGTTAAATGCAGGCTCCACCATTCATCAGTTTTCTTCACTTCTTGGTGCTTCCGTTTCCTGTGCGTGTACTACAGACAATACTACCTCAGAGGGTTGCTTTAATAATGAAATATGTTGGGGCACCTGGGTGGCCCAGTCGGTTAAGCGTCGGACTCTTGATTCCGGCTCCTGGTCATGATCTCAGGGTTGTGGGATTAAGTTGGGCTTCCTGCTCAGCAGTGAGTTTGCCTGAGATTCTTCCCCTCTGCTCCTCCCCCCATGCTTGCGTGCCCACTCTCTCTCTCCAAAATTAAATAAATAAATCTTTAAAATAACGAGATATGTTAACATATGCAAAGAGCTAGACTAGTTTCTGACACAGAGTGTTTTGGCTATTATTGTAGTTATTGTTAGTGGAGCTGAAGATCTCTTCAACTTCTATTTTTTCCCTATCACTTTTCTGTTACTTGTTGATCTTTCTCTTAAAAGTTTCTATGAGCTCTTAATATGTTAAGATTAGTTCTTTATATATAATCTGCAAATATCTTTGCAAGTCTGTTGCTTGTCTTTTATTTCTGCCTATGATATTTTGTCATGCACACTTTTGACGTTTATGTAAGTCAAATTTATCAGTCTTTTCTTTAATGGCTTTAGGATTTTGATTCATAGTTAGTGAAGCCTTTCCCACTTTAAGTTTTTAAGGCAATTCTCCATGATATTTTTCTCTAGTACTTTTATGGTTCATTTTTTACATTTGAATCCTTAATCTATTTGGAATTTATGCTGGTATATGGCTACAGAAAATATTTTAATTTGCTTCTATCAATGATCTTTTCCCAAGTGCTGATTCATTTTCAAGGAGTAATGACAACAATTCTTTTCACATACAGAGTGTGGCTTATGTAATAGAATGAAAATTGCAAAATTACAATAACCAGGGTTGATAGGCACTCATAGGTTTGAGAAGAAAACTCTTGCAATCTCTGCCTTCCTTTTGTAGTAGTGGATAAGGATATACATCATGTCTCAGGGTCAGGGAAAAGAACGCTTTGCACGTGAGGTAAACAAACACATAACACCAGGGCCACCTTATCTGGCTCACCTCCCAAACTAAAAGGAGCCTCGAACTGATACTTCCAAATGCTGGCCTTTCTTGCAAACTTTCTTTGGTAGATCAACTTCTTTCCTTTCCTAAATGCTTCTGACTTTGGATCTTCCTTTGACATACCTCATCATGATGGTGGGGTTTGGAAGCTTTGTGTGGAAGGGAATGAAGATTCCACTTCTTCACTCTCTCTGTTTTAATACGAAATAATCAAAATGGGAATGGGGAAGGGATAATGAAGCTGGCTGTGCCAAAGAGCTCTGCTTGTCTGGTTTCTAAGGCATTTGAGGGACCAGGATTTCAGTAAGGAGCTGGCTGGCTTCCCCAAGGTGGCTGTAGCTGCTGCAGCACCCACCAAAATCTGTTAGAGCAAAAAATGATGGAACACATAGGGTGGCAGTCTGTGCTGCTTGCAAAAGCATTCCTAAATTTCACAGTCTTTTTGGATGCCAAGAAGAGAGCATGGCTTCTCCTATGTGAGTGGTCACCCCGAGAGTCACCTATTCCTGTCCCTTGTCACCACCAGATGAAAGATGAAGAAATTTAATAGAAGTATTTTTGTTGGTGTTGTTACTCCTAACTACAAGGTCTGCTTATTAATGAGGACTTATCCCGCAGGCAACATAGAGAAACATGTCACAGTATTCTCTAGTCATTCTGCGTATTTAATTGAGCCAGCGGTTCTCACCCTTGACTCTAGATCAGATCACCTCAGGCATTTGGCCTAGCTCCAGACCTAATGATTCTGATATGCTGCCAAGGTTGAGAACCAGTGCATTAATCTTCATTTATTTTACTTTCGTGGGATGTATCATAGTGGGAGACAAAAATCCAGGTTTCTTAAAGTGCGGTCTTTGGTCCCCCTGTGTCAGAACCAGCTCCACTGTTATCATGAAGACCTGGGGACTCCAACTCAGGTTTACTAAAGGAGGATCTCTGGAGAGGGAGACCAGAAGTCTGCATTAATAAGCTTCTCGGGTTGATTCTGATGTACAGTAATGTTTGAGAACTGACATGAGAGTAAGTCCTAGAATATTCGAAGCTAGCAAAATCCAGTGAACTTTATGATTGTGAAGATAAAGAAAAAATTTTGTATCTCTCTCTGTGAATACATTTTAGAAGATCTTCCTTTATAACAGATTCAAAAATATATGTAATCTTAACTATGTGAAAATACCCATCAAGAAGAGAATAATGGAATGTTCATTGTGTGGTTTGTAAAGAAATTGATAGCCATCTTAAAATGGGACTGGAAAAATCTAAAGGGTGTACCCGTATTATGCATATTTTATAATTCACTTGATTTGCTAATTTGAAAGTTTTTCTTGATGACTTTAAGCTCATTTACAATTAAATGTAAGCTATACAGCCCTGGAAATCATTCTATAATTAATTCAGTTAGTGATTCTATTTCTATAGTGTTACATTTAAAAAACTTTTTTTTAAGTAGGCTCCATGCCCAGTGTGGAGCCCAACGTGGGGCTTGAACTCACAACCCTGAGATCAAGACCTGAGCTGAGATCAAGCGTTGGACACTTAACTGACAGGTGCCCCACATTTTTAAGTTTTAAATTAAAATTTTTAAAAGTTACAGCAAATGGAAACGTGATCTGTACTATTTTTCTCTCAACCCGAAAGAGAGGCACAGCAAAGCAAGTGCATGAACACATTTAACTCCTAAAAGATAATTTCATAAAAAGTAACATAAATGAAAACACTTATTTAAACCAAGAAGTGATCATGTTACCCATAAAAACTATTGCTATAATTTAAGTGTCTTTCATTCTAAGGAGTAGCTAATACTGGAATATCCAACAATGGAGGCATCGCTGAGATGTGAGACCACCAATGGGACCTCTACTCACTGGTAGTTAAGTACATGGGCTTGGAATTAGAGACAATGGGAGTCCAGACTTTGCTGTTTTGTGGGGACATTGGGTGCATTATTAACCTTTAAAGTTAGTAATCATTTGTTATAGAAGTAGTATTTCTAGTATCAGCTTAGCATCAAAGTCTGTATAATGTATATGAATATATTTATCCCAACGGTGGTCATTGTATTAGGGTTTTCCAGAGAAACAAAACCAAAACCAGTGGGATGGATATTTATGTTTATTTTGAGGAACTGGCTCACATGACTGTAGAGCCTGAGAAGTCTCACAATATGATCTGTTGTCTGTAAAGTGGAGAAAGCCTGTGGCGTAATTCAGTCTGAAGTCCTGAGTCTGAAGGCCCATAAACCAGGGGAGCTGATGGTGTAAATCCCAGTCTGAGGGCAGGAGAAGATGAGATGAGATGTCCCAGCTCAGCAGTAAGGCAGGAATAAAGAGCCAAGTTCTTTCCTCCTACCTTTTGTTCTCTTCAGGTCCTCAATGAATGAAATGATGCCCACCCACTTGGGGAGCACAATCTGCTTTACTGAGTCCACTCTTTTGAATGCTAATCTCCTCTAGAAACACATTCAGAGACACACCCAGCAATAATGTATAGCGTGGTGCTCTGCGGCCAGGCAGGTTCACACATGGAATCAATTATCACAGCATCAAGGATCACTTTGTGAAAGAGTGTGTTTCTGTATTCAAAGTATGTAGACCTCAAGGATGGATCTACATTCTGGCCTTCCCATCTTTATTTTGGGAGTGCTGAAGTCAGTCTCTTCTACTTTGAATACTATCTATTTACACTGTTTAACTGTTTTTAGATTTATTAAGTATTTAATGAAAAGCTACTGTAAGCCAGGGCACTGTGCTAGTCACTGCGTAAACGAATAGAGCTCCTGACTTCAAGGAGCATAAATATGCTCTTGTTGGAAAGAAATGTATATATAGAAGCAATTATAATTCAATATCAGAAGTGATACAATGAAGGTAATGACTGACTAACAAGTTTATTACCAAAAAAAAAAAAAATGCTTGTTTTAATGGGGGCTGTGTGCAGAATCCACCATTCAGTTATAATAAAAATGCCCCATACCCTTGAGGAGCTAGTGATAAGATATACTCCGCTAAATAAAGGCAAGTGGATAAGGTTAACCAGATGCTTTTATTAAGAGGCAAGATTGTGGATGAGCTCTTGACTAGGGGTTTAGAAGCTGGTTTGAGTTACACAGATCTCTTTATCTCCATGCTTCAGTCTTCTTACCTGTCAAGTGTTAAATTCTAAGTCATAATCTATGATTTTATCAAATGACTAGTATTGCCAGATAAAATATAGGATGTCCTTTACGTTTTAATTTCAGACAAACAATGAATAAATTGTTTTGGTATAAGTATGTCCCAAATGTTTCATGGAATATACTTATACGAAAAATTATTCTGAAATTAAAATTTAACTGGGCATCCTATATTTTTATTTGCTAACTCTGGCAACCCCACACATGACACCAAGGGAATTAGAATGACTAAATTCTAACCCTGGCAGTATGGGTGATGAGAACTGGAAAGACAGGTAGTTTCTTCCCCTGTAAAAGTAATATGTGGAGCACAGGAAAAATAATAAGAAAGAAAACTATCTGAAAACCAGGGCTCAAATAAGATGGACACAGAACAGGAAGTAATCACACAGCTTGCAGATCTGTCATGCCAGTGTTCATCAAATTCTTTTTGTATCATCGGGTCTAATGGACTATCAGAGAGGGAGAGAAATAATCTGGTATTGCATTATGTGAAGGTCCCAATGATTAAAGTTGTTTGAGAGATATACTTTTAGGGGCCCCTGGGTGGCTCAGTTGGTTAAGTGGCCGACTCTTGATTTCAGCTCAGGTTATGATCTCGGGGTCATGAGATCGAGCCCGGTGTCAGACTCGGTGCTCAGCACGGAGTCTGCTTCAGATTTGCTCTCCCTCTCCCTCTGCCCCTCCCCCAGCACTCTCTAAATAAATAAATAAATAAAATCTTTAAAAAAGAGATATACTTTTTAAAAATTTTATTTTCTTGGGTTCAGATTCAACAAATATTTATCAAGCACTTAATATCTATCAGGTAGCATACTAGGTACTTTGAAATGCATATCTCATGAAATGAAGGATGGGGTTAGTAGGTCCTAGAATCGAAAGCTTTGTGGAGTCTGAAAACGTATAGTATAAGAGAGACAAGGTGCAGAGCTTGTTGTCGTTCTGGTTGCACACATCTCCAAAATATTTGCACGGTTCATCATCCCTTGAGCCTGGGAATTATGAGAAGGGCTTCCATAGCTAAAAGGGTTAAGGGTACAATATTTGCCATTTCCAGAACAACTGAATTACAGCCTGGATTTTTAAAAACCATATGGAGCTAGCTCTCTGGTGCTCTGCTCTTGGATCATTATCTTGACTTTGTGTAGCTGCAGCACCCAGGATTGCTACTGGTAGCGATTCAGTGTCCATTTTCCCCACAGAGCAGGCTTCTTTTACTGTAAAGTCCCCAAGTTGTTTTAGCATCCAGCATGCATGAGCTAAGAGTTTTCCTGCTTTTCTTTACATAGATGTAGTATAAAATATGGCCTGGTTTATGCTTTCAATCATCTAAATTTGTCCAGGCATGATGGAGGATGCCATACAATTTTCTTTTGGTAGTTAGAGCTTTACTGACATAATTGCAGCCCAATCACATTTCTAAGATAACTAGTACAATATGTACATATTTAATTCAAAGTTTCCTGGAGGATTTCAGGCAAATAATGACCATGTTTTAAGTCATCTCAAAAAACAGAGACTCAAAAGTGAAAGCGCTTTTTCGTCATCTGGGCAAGGTTGCTGTAGGCAAATGTGTTTATTCCTTCAGCTTTTGACATTTTCCTCGCACAAGAACTCTGGTTTTCCTTTTATCCCAACATTGCTTCTTATTCTGCATCATTCTCTTCTTCTGTCCCACCACCCAAGTTTAATATACCATAGTATTGTTTTAAAGTCATATCAAGTAACTTGTAGGTTAATATGAAAAGTTTATTCTAGTATGCTAATAAAAGTTAATGGCTGGATGAGTTATTATGCCAGATGACATATTTACCTTTTAATGGTGACCTTTTAGGTCTTGACACCAAGTTGAGGCCAAGGCGGGAATGTAAGCATAAACTGGGATGGGCAGAGATTCAGGGGGAGATAATTTTTTGCACAGGATCTCTTAGCCTCAACAAATCACATCACTAGAACTCTTTATCTGGTCCAAGTTTGGGGATGACAAAAATGTAAAGATTATGAATGTTCAGCTGAGACGAGGAGCTCATGTTGTTTTTCAAGGTCTTTACTTTTTATAGCATAGAAAATAAAGTCATGATGAAACTGCCTGTGTGTATGTGTGTGCGTGTAAATAAAAATGTGTATGCTGTAATGAAGTGGTAATAAAGTGCAGAATATAGATTATTTCTTCTCATTTGGATTTATATGGACAAAGCAGTGCCTGCAGCAAAGTGGAAAGGGGAGAGAGCGTTTTGAGGAGGGGATGCGAAATCCACAGGAATCATTCTGGAGATTCCACAAGAACTCATCTCCTAGCTTTGAGGTGTAGTAGCTTCTGACAATGGTAGAAGTTGTAAGCCAAGTCTGGTTTCTATTTTCCTCATACATGGAGGTCAGTCTTTCATATTAGGTTGTTTTTATGCATATTTGTCCTCTGGCAACATGTCTGATATTTTTTTAAGGTGGTTGCAATGAATTAGACAAGTGTATTAATATGATATTCTCACACATTTATCTTCCGGCCTCTCCCCAGAAGGTCGCACTCATACATTCAGATGGCTTTCTGGACAACCCTTGTACATAGAACATGGAGATTCGCTCATTTAACATGCCTGAAACTGACCTTATTGTGTATTTCTGTTACATGCCCATTTCATTGTGGGAGTCATCTTTTACTGCCACCTGCGAGCCCTCATTTTTAATTCAGTCGATCAAATTCTGTCAATTTTACTTTCACAGTGACTCTTAATCTGCTGTCAAGTCCATCCCCATTACCACCACTCTAGTTCAATGAATTTGCTCCTTAAATTTCCTTGACTGGATTGTTTCAGTAACTGACAATTTATCCATCTATCTCCATTCTTGCCCCTTTCATATCTATCTGCAATATGCCGCCAGAATAACCTATCTAAAGGCAATTTTACTAAACTACAGAAAAAAATCCCAAGATCCTTGGCAAAGGAAGCTCTCCATGGACTGACCATCTCAACCTCTCTGCTACATCTCAGCCCATTTCTTACTCCATACTTTATTTTCCAGATTGAGTGAGCTGCCACATTTAGAAATCTGTTATAGTCACATTACACTGTATTTAAACAATCTCTTGAGCTTTCTATAGCTTTCAACTAACTCCTAATCCTGCAAACAAGCAAATAAACAAGCAAGCAAAAATTCTCTGGTCTCCCAGTGGGCAGTGACAGAATCTTATTCACTTTCTTGTGCTCAGTATAGCATAATGGCTTTAAGCAGGCTCTGGAATCAGACTGCCTTCAATTCTAGCTCTATCATTTTGTAATGAACGATCTCTAGTGAGTTACAATTCTGTACCTCAGTTTCTGCATTTGTAAGTTAGGGAAAATAGCACCTATTTCGCAGGGTTGTTATGAGGCATAATGTCAGCTTTAGGACATTCAGTGTCTGGCAGAGAGTAGGCAACCCACTGTTATATATTATCATAGAGAATGTGTTCAATATCTTATAAAACTGAGGGTGTTTAAAGAGAAGTCATTGCAGGGGAAAGACCAGCTAGATTTGCTGAGAGTCTTACTCTAATGGTAAGTCTTTTGGAAGTTGAATTAGACCATATGTGCTGGTGGGTGTTATTTAGAGTATGAGGAAAATCCCTGGGCAGAGGGTCTTCAGCCTCATACCCCACAGCTACATCCTGGTTGAAATTGTATTCCGGTATCCTTGAGGGCCAACACATTCTGTGTAGATTCTGCTTTTCTTTCCAGAGCTGACAGAAGACATACTGTCTTTGTCTACATTAAACTTGTCCAAACAACAACCTGGTTCCTGTTTGGGAGGATAATGGATGCTTTCATCAGAAGGATGCTTCTGGTTCACAGCTCAACAATGGCATAAAGATGATGGACATTTTGAGTCTAATGAATGATCATTCTTTTTGGACATATTTTTCCGGCTCTTCTCATGACCCCAATGTAGTCTCTGATGACTGACTCAAGTGACCTTCCGAGTCCTATCACTACCTTTCTACCATAAACATGGATTATATATGCTTTAACAGACACGGAGATTGATTGCCCAGTGGTAGAAGAGGTCTTCCCTGACATCTTGTATGGTCTCTGGAGCTCTTCTCTGCTCACATGTGAAGAGAGATCCTGAGAGTGCTCCTAAATTGAGCCTCTCCAGCCATGTGGTCTGGTAGACAGAGTATGGTTTGGTAGCTAATGCTCATAAACATTATATTCACTGAATTGTCAATGTTCTTAGAATGAATATAGAGGTGTTTTGCTATGCAGAAGGCCCCCAACTTATGATAGTTTGACTTAGTTTTTTTTTTTTTACTTCATAATGATATGAAAGCAATATGTATTAAGTAGAAACCATAATTTGAATTTTGAATTTTGATCTTTTCCCAGGCTTGCAATATGTGGTAGATACTCTCTTGTGATGCTGGGCAGTAGTAGTGAGCTGAGGCTCCCGATCAGCCATGCAATCTTGCGGGTATACAACTGATAAGCTTCCAACCATTCCATACCCATACAACCATGCTGTCTTCCACTTTCAGTACAGTAGCCAATAAATTATGTGAGATATTCAAAACTTCATTACAAGTGTTTGAGGTAGGCTAGGCTAAGCTATGATGCTTGGTAGGTTAGGTATATTGAATGCATTTTTGACTTACGATATTTTCAATTTACAATGGATTTATAGGGAAGTAATCCCATCCTAAGTTGAGGAAGATCTGTACTCTTCTTCCTTTTTTACCCACTACTTCTCAGGTGTTACGAAAACATTAGCCTCAGAATGATTCTGAGACCAGGATGATCGCAATAGTAAAAGTTTGGAAGTAACTCTGTTCTAAATACAAGAATATTTTGGTGCCAGTATCCAATGGCTCCTTCATGGGCAAGAGACTGTAATGTGATTAGATTTTAATTGGTGGCCCTTCTACTTCTTTTTTCTTTTTTTCTTTTGTAGACAGTTTACCATGCTGGAAAAAGTAAAAGAGGTAAACAATGTGGGATAGATATCAGATTTTCTGGCTCTTGCAAATTTAATCGACCAACAATAATTGGTGGTAATTGACTGATACAATTGGTTTCCCTGTGGTTCCCTGAAAAGACTGTGTGGTAAAAGATTTAAAGACAGAGGGTGAATTTGGGGGCCATTTTGAAGTTGCTGCAATTCTTTTAGGCCACTGAGGTACCATTTAGTAAATTAGTGTTTTGTTGATGAATTTTAGTTCCAGAGGTTAGTTCATAGAATAAGAGAAATTGGCTTAAAACATTGAAAAAATGCTGATATATTCTTTCTGTGGGTAACTGTAACTTCTAAATTACAGCAAGCTTAAGTATTTTAAATTAGAAACAGAATAATCTGTTTTCCTATGAATATTTAACACAGTTTGAGCTCTAACATTTCAGTTAGATATAAATAGAAATTACAACTCATAGTTAATTAAACAATTCAAAGATCCCTTCCTGTTTTACAATCTGTTTTTGGTATCAGGGTATAATCTGAGCGAATTAAGTGCAAAGACCCATAATACAATGATTTGCATAAGGCTGCCAACAAAAATAAACCTGGCTGTGATTAAGGCTATGACAATGGTGTTAGCTCGGCTATACAGGCTCATGGAAGCATGCAGAACAAGAGCAATTAGATTCACAAACTGATTTATTACATAGGCTGCAGGTGTTGAGTTTTATGGGAATTGGGGATTATCAGACTTGCCTCTACATATTTCAGTTTAGTTATATGGCCTCTTCTTGAAAATCATTCACTGGAAACATTAAAGAAATAGACATAGTGTCTCAATTCATGATTTTTTTTTTTAAGTTAATTTAACTTAAACATGTAAAAATCTTGGTTTGAGTTTTAGCAATGTTTAGGGGTAATAATAATTCACTTCTCATCCATTACAAACCTTTACTTTTTAGAATCCATAATCCAGTGAACAAAGTGCCCATAATGCTTGTGGGACCATTGCTGGGATGATCTTCTGGTGGGGCATTCCCTCTCACAGTGGGAGTTGGGAGGAAACTGTAAGGTACTGCCCACTCACCGGGGAGGGCCACTCATATTCACTAATTATTGAATTATGTTTGTCATTTTGATTGATTTTTTTTAAATAGACGACTTCTGAGAAGTTAATTAGGTTACAGAAGAAAAAAGAATCACCATAAGATGTTGACTTAAAACTAAAATTAAGATGCTAATAGTTCCAATGTTCCTAGAACTAAACTTTATTGGGCCCCCAAAATAAATTTTGCATCAAATCAGAGCTACTGCCACAGTTTGTTAGCTGTTATTTTTATTGTGGAAGAAAAAAAAAAACACCCTTGTAGTAGCCATACTATGGTAGTAATTTTGAAGATTTCAAGCATTTTATTGCAGAAAAGAATTATCTTTTATAGCAGTAAATTTTAGAGAACCACTAATGTTTATCTCTCTAATGTGTGTACTTTGCTTTTCTCAATTTCCTTTAAAAAAAAAAGTATAAATTTGCAAGGTCATCAGCCTTGAGTTAGTGGTTTGCCTAAGTATGTTCTGTATTGTGGTATCTTCCAGAAGCACAGAAAATATTCATAAACTACTTAGGAGTTTGCTATTGCTGTGTTTGTAAATACTCTATTGCTTTGGCCTTAAGAGATGGAATGAACCTTACGCAAATTTCAAAACTTATGGTTCGATTTTTGTCTGTTAACTGGTTTAATGAATATTTTATTGAATTTGGCTTAAAAATATTCACATATGTGTTTCTCATGCTTAATTCTGTTATTTACAGGGTGTTTTCCTTCTACATATTTGAGATTATAAATGCTTGACTTAAAGCAGCTGCATATCCACTTCATTTCTAGCCCTTGGCATGGAAGACTTGCTCCAGGCCTTGTCTTCATTTACCTTTCACCAGATTGCAAATGTGCAGCATTTTTCTTGCACTTTTTGAAACCGAGCAAATTATTCACAAATGTTATATGGTGACTGAAGCTAATGGTCTACTTTTCTTAAAATTCTTTTGCCTCTGTGCTTTACTTGAAAGAATACTCATTTTGGCTAGGGTATACATTGCTGAGGCCATAAGAATAATTGGAATGAACAAGTAAAAAGAATTTTCTTAGTAACCAATTATTGAATCTCCATTTAAAGAATACGGCATTGTTGTTACATTGTTGAAATTGCTTAAAATAACACATTGATTACATGAGGGAAAAGTTGTATAATCTAAAGAAATAAGCAAACTAGAACTCTGAAGTGAATTAACATTAAGGTGTAAAGCTTTTCTATAAGCTAAGAGCCAGCAGATTTTGTATTTTTGTTGTTGTCTTACAGTTCTGTTGTTTCTGAGGTTTGTTCGGAATCTATGAAATGAAGCACTATCTAATTTCAGATCTACAAAGCCAAGCTTTGAAATTATGTGCAAAGCTATTCTGCCTCAATACTATCATTATAATTTATAATGAAACTTAAAAGAAGGGAAACTGGGGGCGCCTGGGTGGCTCAGTCGTTAAGCGTCTGCCTTCGGCTCAGGTCATGATCCCAGGGTCCTCGGATCGAGCCCCACATTGAGCTCCCTGCTCCGCGGGAAGCCTGCTTCTCCCTCTCCCACTCCCCCTGCTTGTGTTCCCTCTCTCGCTGTGTCTCTCTTTGTCAAATAAATAAAATCTTAAAAAAAAAAAAAAAAAAGGAAGGGAAACTGAATTTTATTTTGAGATTTTCTGTAATTGGTCCAGTTCAGCCGTATGGAGACAAATAAACCTCTTGAAATCCACTACAGAAAGTTTCAACTGGAAAAATAAAATGTAGAAGATATCATGAAACCCACAATATTTAAAATGTTCCAAAAAATGAAACTACTTTTCTCCCCCCAGTGGGAGTAAAGTGATTTTTACATGCAGTATTGAATAAGAAGTATTGCAGAAAGCTCATAGGATGCAGTTGTCTACTAGTAGACAACTAGTGGTCTTTTTGTGTAGTAAGAAAGGTACGAATTCCTCTGGACAGTTTTACTGTTTGTTTACCGCTGGCTGTGATATTACTATTTACTTGATAAACTGTACCAATATGATTCCAGGCCTCTGAGCTGTTACGAGTGTACCTCAGTCATGGACGCAGAGTGGTGAGGAAAGGGTACGACTGGGTAGCAGAAGGGGTGCCGCTGTTCCTATAGAGCAGAGGGGCGGGCGTGTGTGTGTGCGCGTGCATGCGTGTGTTGGTGTACTGTCACACCCTTCGTTCTGCGGGCAGGGGGTGTCATCTGCTAAGGACTGATGATTCCTGCCCCTTCCTGCTGCTATCTCCTCTCCATATTCTTATTCCATTGAAAATATGCTGTATGCATTATTAGTCCATTAAGACGATTTTCAGAAATAACTGAACATAAAAGGTGGCGGGCGTGTTTTCTTAGCAGTTATTTAGCAGATCTGCGTTTGGACGCTCCACTCTCCGGGACGTATGTGCTCCCATCACCCCTCCTTTGCCCATGGCTGCTACTGGCGCAAACCTCATGGCAGATGCTATTCCTAAACCTAGACTCCCTCTTGGAATCCATTTTAGACATGACATTTCAATCAGCGACTGCCATGGATTGTAGTTGGCACTTGAACTGAAACCTGTCTACCATTCTGCTTAGGAATCATAGTTCCTCCAAGGCCGATCCATCCAGAGGAAGCCGGGTCCAGTAGTTCCTTACCCCGCTGGATACTGGTTGGGATTAACTAGATGCTGGATACATTCGGGTCAGCTTTGCTTCTTAAGTAGAAAGGCAAATTTTAATTTTAATATTTTAATATTTAATATTTAAAATAGTTGTATAAATTGGCTCACTATTCAATAAGCTAAATAGTCAAGGAAAACCACATACATCTCATAACTTCATCTACTGTTAGTAACCATCATGTAATTGAATTTGGGATTGCACCTGTTATTCTTACTTGTAGGGGCAGAAGGTGGCAATTCTTGTATATTATTTCACCAAGGCTGCCAGAACCAAGTGCCACAGACTGTGTGACTGAAACAACAGAAATTTATTTTCCCACAATTTTGGAGCCTGGATGTCTAAGATCAAATTGTCAGCAGGGTTGGTTTCTTCTGAGGCCGCTTTCCTTGGCTTGTACGTGGCTGGCTTCTCCCCGAATCTTCACATGGTCTTCCCTCCGTGCCTGTGTTCTAATCTGTTGGTCTTATAAGGCCACCAATCATATTGGATTGGGGCCCTTTCGTATGACCTCATTTAGCCTAATTACATCTTTAAAAATCCTGTCTCCAAATACAGTCACACTTTGAAGTACTGGGCCTTAGGATTCCAGTATATGAAATTGGGGAGGTGGGGAGGGGATACAGTTCAGCCCGTAACAACCTGTTTTAGTCCCTGATTAAGGACCCTCTTCTCTTCAAGCCTTATCCATCAGAATGAAGAGTTCATTTCCTCCTGGTCCTGCAATAACTAGAGTTCAGCTTCCTCAAACAACTCTTCCTTTTTTCTCTTACTGCTTTTTTAAAAATTAAGAAGAGAACATAGTGACGTGCAGAAAGTAGTGACCCAGGAAGCAGAAGTCCTGGGTTCCAGCCCCACCACTGCCACTAATCAGCAGTAGAGTCTTGCAGAGGCCACTTGGCCACAGGTGCTTTATATTCTCTAGAAAATAAAGAGGTAGGACCAGATGACCGCTTAGATTTTGCCTAATATTTGAGCTAGTATTTTGAGACTCTACCTAGTATTATTTTATTCACTCAATCATTTATTCACCAATTATTTGAGTGTCAGTAGCGTGACCTACTTTATGTGCCCTGCCCCCCAAGAAGGCCCAGTGGTATCCAACTGAAGTAGCTCCTCACACATTTTAACTCCTTGTTCCCTTTTTTTTTTTTTATGGTTTTATTTTAATTCCAGTAAACATACAGTGTTACATTGGTTTCAGGTGTACAATATAGCGATTCCACAATTTTATACATTACTCAGTGCTCATCGTGATAACTACGCTCCTTAATCCCCATCGCCTGTGTCACCCACCCCCCCCCCCCCCCCCTCTAGGAACCATCAGTTTGTTCTCTATAGCTAAGAGTCTGTTTCGTGGTTTCTCTCCCTCTCTCTTTTTTCCTTTGCTCCTTTGTTTTGTTTCTTAAATTTCACATATGATTCCCATTCCTTTTCTCTGTACCCTCCTTTCTGGTCAGTGCTTCTTTACAGCATGCAAATCACTTCTTCAGTGAAAAATTTTTATGTTTTCACAGGTTACAACCTTCTCTTCTAAATAGCTTTTCAAGTTGTGGATTCTTTTCCACTTAATCTTTGCTTCCAAAGCTATTTCCTAAAAATTTAAAAACTTTTTATTGTGATATTTAAAACATGTTTAAAAACATAATTACACAAGAGTTTCTCAAAGGTTTATCTTGTAAACTCCCTAAATCATACCCTTCTTTCATTTATTTAGTTCACTCTTGAATAACAGGGGTTTGGGCTGTGCAGGTTCACTCATATGCGGATTTTTTGGATAAATACAGTGCAGTACTATAAATGTATTTTCTCTTCCTTGTATTTTCTAAATAACATTTTCTTTTATTTACTTTACTGTAAGAATACAGTATAAAATACATATAACATACAAAATACATGTTAATCAACTGCTTATGTTATTAGTTAGGCTTCCAGTCAACAGTGGGCTATTAGAAGTTAAGTTTTGGGGAGACAAAAGTCATGTGGATTTTCGACTGCATGGGAGGGTGGGTATCTCTAAACCCCCGCATTGTTCAAGGATCAACTCCATATGATAAACAGTATACATATGCATATGTGTGTGTATATATATATTATGTCTCATATGTATATATATCAGCCCTTTAAATACTTTTTTCAAAGTCATTCTGTTTTCTGTAAATATTCTTATTGGCACCTCCAATATTCCCAACATTTATAATCAATCTTTTAAAGTATCTATTTCTAAACAATTAATTTTCTAATAACCTCATTGAAAATATAAACGATGAAAGCTTTTATGGTTCTGTTTACTGTGTAGAATAACATTAACACAATGCACCAATAAGGTTTAATTCTGAAATGGCTATTTCAACATTAGCTACCCCATGGTTACTTAATTAAGCAAATCAAGAAACCTTGTCGGTCCGTTTTAATGGTGGAGAATCATCTCCCTTCAGGAAGTCTTGTGGTCAGTGGGCAAAAATGGCAACCAGCTTCTCAAAAGTTGAAGGCATTATTATGTACTAAAGGTCACCCACAACTTCTATAATAGAGAGCCAGCTGTGTAAACTGCAAGATGTTGTCAAAAGGAAGTGCCAAGCAAAACTTTGGTGCTGTTTGCTGACTATGCTGAAGGGCAGAGAAGCTAAATTCTTGCCAGTAGTTTAGAAAATTGCTTAGAAAAGCGTAGCCTCTGGGAGCTGCTTATTCCCCAGGGCCTGGGATCCAGTCCTAGAGATCACACTTGGCCTAGCAACTTGGTCCTCCAAATCTTTCTAATGACAAGGCCTGGATCCTGCAGGGTCAGGCTCAGGAAGAAGCTGGGCAGGCTGTGCTTCTAACTGGCCTACTTAAGCTGCCAGTTCTTAAAACCTGGAAGTAATTCTTTAGATGGGTTGGAATCAGCATCAACTATGATGTGGTTGCAGCATTGTCAACTGAAGTTGATTAAAATACATGTCGCTCACTATGACATTATAATGAAAATAACCCAATTTCCAAATGGTGTGCAAGTTTTTGCAGGCCTAGAGCAGGAGTTCTTTCATGGTTTAAAAATGTGTTCGTGCTCTGTATCACATGATCTGAAAGATTGCCGTTAGCTCTAATTGCACAGAAGCAGTCAAACGGTGCTCATTATGCCCTATTTGTCTACCTGAGACTCTTTAAAAAGTCACACATGGGCCAGACCCGAGGAGCCTATAGTGTAGCTAAAGAGAAGAAATGGGCTTGTGTGAAACGGTTAGTGAGCAGAACAGTATTTAACCATGTTCTGTTGGTCCTCTATTTTGGTTTAAAAAAGCGTTTGTAGTGGTTATCACATAGTACAGTAATGAATAGTACAATATGAGAAAATATAAAGAAACTCAAGTGTAGAGAAACTAAGTATAGTGGTAAAATAAAGCCACGAATAAAAGTAGTTAACAAAAATAAACATTCCAGAAAGTTCTAAAAGAGAGTGGCTCAAGAGGTAGGTGGAAAGTCAGAAAAGAGTGACAAGCAAATGGATGTGGGTTTTCCCCTTTTTGTTCTGACCACCAGGAAGTCCAACTACAGGATTAATAGCACCCATCAGATAAAAACATACCAGTTGCTCAAGAGAAGCTGCTTTCCTGACCTGAGCACCCAGAGAATTCTCTCCAGCGCTTCTCCATAAAGGAGATAGGACAGAAAATATCCTCAAACCATATCCTTCAGTAAAATGATATCAGACTTGACCTTGTTTCATATAAAGCCCTCCGCGTAAGATAGGAGATAATCCTAAAACACAGTTCAGTCAATTTCTAATTAGAGGCAAGTATACACAGGATGGTTAAGGATTGTACATAAATCTGCTTTCACTCAAGAGTAAAATTGAGACCCCCCCAAAAAATGTAGAGGGTGGCGTAGTCTTCGGTTAATTCTTTTGTGAGTCTGGGCTTTTTTAATTGTCTTGTTAAAGCTGAAGTACAACATACAGGTAGTAAAGTGTGTTAAAATCAAATCTCAAGTGTATGGTTCAATGACTATTTACATCTGCATACATTTGTTTAAAGCCATCACTCAGATCAAGATTTAGGACGGCTCTAGCAACCCAGAGTTCCCTCATTCTCCTTCCCAGTCACTACCCTTCACCGTTGACTTATAACACAATTGATTTGTTGTGCCTCTACATGAGCTTCATATAAATTAAATCATACAGTATGTACTCTTTTGAATCTTGCTCAATGTAAATGTCCATGAGATTCATCTCCCCCTTTTTTGTATAGCAATTGTTCATTTTTTTCATTGCTATACAGTGTTCTATTATACAAGTACACCACACTTTGTCTTTTATCCCATCGATGTATATTGGAATATTGGGTTGTTTCCCATTTTTTTTTTTTTTTGGTTATTGTGAATAAAACAGCTAAGAAAATCCTTGTGTGTGTGTGTCTTTTCCTGGACATATACACTCATTTCTTCCATGAATGGGATGGCTGATCATAGACCAAATGCGTGTTTAGATTTAGATGACACTGTTAGACTGCTTTCCAAAACCAGTATACATTTCCACCAGCAATGTCTGAGTTTTCCAATTGTTCTGCAGCTTCACTAATCCTTGCTATTGTTAATCTTTACACATTTTAGCAATTCTGGTGGCATATAGTGGTATCTCATTACGATTTTAATTTGTATTTCCTTGATGATTTGAGTACCTTTTCTTATGCCTGTTTGTCATTTGGTTAGCCTTTTTGTCCATTTTTTAAAAATTGGATTGTCTTTTTGGGGAGGGTATGTGCTGTGGTGAGCGCTGTGAATTGTGTAAGATTGTTGAATCACAGACCTGTACCTCTGAAACAAATAATACATTATATGTTAAAAAAAAGAAGAAGATAGTAGGAAGGGAAAAATGAAGGGGGGGGAATCAGAGGGGGAGACGGACCATGAGAGACTATGGACTCTGAGAAAAAAACTGAGGGTTCTAGAGGGGAGGGGGGTGGGGGGATGGGTTAGCCAGGTGATGGGTATTAAAGAGGGCACGTATTGAATGGAGCACTGGGTGTTATACGCAAACAATGAATCATGGAACACTACATCAAAAAAAAATATATTGAAGCAAACTTCCCAGTGTATAACTAAAGAATCGAACCAGTAGTATGTTTCTTTGAAATAAATTTTGTAGAAGAAATTTTTAAAAATAAATAAATAAATAAAAGAGGTTCTCCTCTGAAGAGTCTCTGAAAAAAAAAAATTGGATTGTCTTTTTCTTGATCCTTTGCAGGAATTTTTTATATATTCTGAATATGAGTCCTTTGTTGGGTTTATGTATTAGAAGTACCTTGGCCCAGGCTACAACTAGCCTTTTTACTGTGTTAATGACGTTTTTAGATGAACAAAAGATCTTGAGCTTTTGATAGGAGTTGGGCATAAAAGAAAGGGTCACCAATGATATTCTCTGGTAAGAACCTGTAATACAGCATAATGTTATAGTAAAATGCTTAAATTATAGGTATAGGTAGAAAATAAGACCATGGAGAATAAGGTAGTAATTGTATGATAGCTAATACAAGAAAAGTCCAGATCTTTGTAGACGGTTTGGGCTCAAAGACTTAGAGAATGTTCACTGGGAAGGTTTTTGGAGATCATCTGCTTGAACTCCTCATTTTATAGATGAAAATGAAGCCTAAGGATGTTAAATAATGTGCAGGAATTAAATTAGACTTGATGTAGAAAGTGAAATCAGAGCTGCTTCTTAAAGAATATGGGAACTACACCTGGAAAGATTTTCTGTATTCGTCCTCCCTTCAAATAATCGACACATTATCCTAATAATACATTTGAATTTCTAAGATCGCTTCCTGGAACTAATTTTTTTTTGAAAAGGAGGGAATTGGGAAAATGTGGTTACCACTGGCAAACCACCTAGTTGGTGTGTGATCGTGATGAAATCATTTAGCTTCTAGGAAACTCTTGCTGGGAATTTAAGGGACAATAATGAGTCATACCTCTTTCCCCACTCCTGAACTTGGAACTACCTGAGAGGCGACATGGAGTCACACAGATGGATACGATATAAAATAGCAACTTTATTACCAATAAGGCTGACTTGGAAAGCGTGGTTGACTTGCTACACTTGGAGTCCCTAATATTTATAGTCTTTCTCCCCTTCCCTCAGCATGACTTTGAGATAGCCCCCATGAGGGAGAGTTTGGGTCTGCAGGGCAGATGTGTGTACTTGGAACCCCACCCTCGCATCCTTTAGAGACAGGGAGAAGGAGAGCCAGGCCTCCAGACCTCCTCTGAGAGCCAGGCCTGTGTTTGCATAACACTTTTTCCGCTTTTAGAGTTCCTACTCTGCCTCCACCATTGCAGTGGGAATTTCTCCAAGTCAGGCACGGTGCCTCAATACCAGGTCTGATAGCCTAGTAGGAAGTCTTAACCATGGCAGGCGTTAGGTACTTGCTGTGATGATTCGGCCCCACCCCTCAATCCAGGAAACCCGATACCACCACGATTCTCCCAAAGCCATTCTCACTAATTCAACTCTATTTCTGAGATCCTAATCTTTGGAGGGAGGGCAGGGACTTCACAGGTCTCTTTAAAAGTTGGCAAAAGCTGTGGACTCTTCTTTCAATAAAAGGCACATCAAACACAGTTTTCTATATTGTTGCCTAAGACTCATAAAAGCCCTAAACTCATCCACAGAGCCTTTAGGATGACTTTGGACATTAGTGAAAAACCCCCTGTAATTGGATTAAGAGAATAACTCTGCAGGTTTTAATTTAAAACCCAGTACACTTTTAAATACAATATAAAGAAAAACAAAAACCATAATCTGTTTATCCAGGGCTAATTAAGAACTTGGGATGGCTGCTTCTAAAACCAGTGAATTCTTCCCCCACCCCCATGAGCTTACTCTTCTATTCACTTGTACTTTTATTCTGTAAAATCTGTTCTCTTCTTGATTAAAAGTTCTTCCTACATGACTCAGAGAAATGAGAAAACTAGGTGGATATGGGATTTGAAATTCTCAACCTACGACTTTTCTCCATTGCCAAGCTCTTTTAGAATTAACACATTATTCGTATTTATATAGATTTATTTTTGACACTCTAAAGGGAAAGGTTTCAAATATGAAAACAACATTTTTATTAGTTGCACACATATGAAAAATCACAGTTTCGCTCTTTGTGAAATATTTGATCATTTAAAAAATTTACATGATTCTTTGTTTGGATGAAAACATTTTGATGCTTTATGTAATACTGCTAAGTGTAAATTTGAAAAGCATTTTTCCGTCTACTTTTATGCACAAAAATAAATCCACAAAATGTAGTATATACCAACAGCAGTTTGGAATAGAAATGTGTGTCAATCAATCAGATCCTCCCGCAATTTTTATCATTGGAATGCAGTCCCACTTGTAAATGACCATGAGGCTGTTTAAGGGGTTTGGCAGACTCCGTTGAAGGCTGCTGAAAGGGGCACAGAGCTTTGCATATTGCTTACATGTGGCCTATGAAGAATTTCACAGGCATGGGTCCCAACCCAGCACCTGTTCCCTACCCTCTAGTGCCCCTGGGACAGGTCAGTCTGTAGCCAAGGCCTGCACTGTCAGCCAGCAAATGGAAAGAGGGTGTGGTAAGATAGGCTTCTCAGGGTTGGTGTGGCGGTGGGCAGTGGGATGATGCCTGGTGCTCGAAGATATAATACATCCCTGGGAGGTGTGATGATTTCCCAGGAGTCTTCAATCTGGTAGCAATGAAGAGTCAGTGTTTGCTACTGGGCAGCAAAGCGTGTAGGTCTTGTAAGAGCTTCTCATCAATGGGCAGACTAGACTGTCATGTGGTTGCCTGGGAGAAGCTCTGGAGCACCAACAGGCAAGGCACCATCATCAGATGCTTTGTCTCTGTCTGGTCCAGTAGGACACACGGGCTGCTTTTTGAATGATACATAATAATTCCCGCCACAGATGGCCTGGTATTGCTCCAGAATCCTAGGAGTCTATGCTGTGATTCTCCTGCTAAAGCCAGCCATACACTCCACATAGCATCTTTCTCCATCACAGATACCTCTAGTGCCAGACGCTTTCCAGCTGGGCTGCCTGCATCACTCTCTCATTGCAAGGCACCATTCTAATGTTTCATGTCACCAGAGAAATGAATGAAGGCATTTGTGAAATATATGGTCTTCAAAACCTACAGAAGCCTAAGAAGGGTTCTGCTTCCTTCTGGGTGTTGGGATGAGTATAACTCATCGTTTCCTTTGGAGAGGATTTCTCTACATTACAGTTCACTGTACTGGCTGCAAAATGAAAGTATGAGATCTTGGCCAGGGATAGGGAAGTCATTGTACCCTTCCCATATGCCTACCTTCCCAACCCACAGCAGGCAGATGACCCACAGGGATTTCAACCCCCATGCTTGGACCCACTTGGTGCCTAGACTGGGAGTTCCCTCATTACAAGAATCAAGGTGAGAGCAAACTCATGACCAATGGTAAAACCCAAGCATATAGCCAGTGCGTTGGTTCATTTGGTCCTCACAATCCCTCTTTGAGGTAGGTGATAAAAGAAATAGGTAACATTTGCCTGGCACTTTACAGTCAGCATGTGGTTTTTTTTTTTTCATTGACTAATTTGATACTTGTTTTCCTGTTCCTCATTCTTGTACAGTGCACACGTCAGCAAAATTGATTCTTGGAATTTTCTGAACACAATATTCTGTTCTTAGGTCATCTTTTTCCACAGGACATGACTATTTGGAAATAAGAAAGTCCTTCCTCACCTTCATCTCCTAAAACTCTCCTGAGATAAGCATCAATCTTTTCCTTTTACCCATCAGGGATGGGTGGCTGTGGGTCATTGGTCTATATAGCAGGGGTTACCTGCCCCATTGCCTTCCTGGACCAGTGGAGTCGACTAGCTGACTGATACATGTGGCCCACATATAATTCAGTAGCTGCCCCTGCATGTCTTTGAAAGACCCTGTGGAAGTCACAGAAATTTGGGGATTCTGTGGCTGAGACACTCTTCTCTTTTTTGATAAACTTGTGTGCCATGACACAAGGAAACAATTCTTCCTCTCATTTTGTTCCTTATCCAGCCTTTTTTCCCTCAACCCTGGTCTAGTACCTCATCCTTGCTTAGCCAAACTCATTTTCTCAGCTTGAAGGAGAAACAAGAAGCAATCTTCCTGTTGTATTTGTGGGTCAATGTAAGGACACAATGAAGGAAAAGCTCTTGTTAACTTTGCCTTTGGGCCCATTTTTATGTATTACATCACCACTTTCAGTTCTTGCCTTCTATCCTGTATGTTTGCATACCCAGGAAAATGCACACACACATACAGCATGGACACTACTGGGGATATGGTCATATTCTTCCCACATCCTGCTGGTTTTTCCCAGCTTTACCAGAGGCCACATAAAAAGTCTTTTTGTCTATTCTAAATATTTGCTGAAGACTAAAGGGGAAAGAATGTGAGTGAATTTTGCATATTTAAAAAAAACTGCTAAACATTAGAAAAAGTCTAAGCGTTTTTTCTGTTTCTTGACAATTCACAGAAGCTCAGTTTCTTTTTATTTCTTCTCCAGTGTTGTCAATCTTCTTGTGATTGATTCTAATCAAATTCTTTCCACCAACCCCCAAAAAACCCACACAGACTCAGACAGACAGATACACACACACACATACACACACACATACACACACAAATACACACATGGGCAAACACATGAACAGAGGACTTTGAAGTTTTAAACAGAATGAGATCAGGGTAGGGCTTGAGTGAGAAGACGGCATTTGAACAAAGTCTTGAAGAAGATGGGAGAGGGAGCTTTGTAGCTATCTGAGAGAAGAACATTCCAGGAAAAGGGGACAGCCAGGACAAAAGCCCTGAGACGGGAATGTTCAAGGCATGCTTTAGCAGCAGCAACTTTCTTCCTAAACAGAAAAGTTAGAGAAATCAAAGCAACGTCTGCTTAACTAGTTTTCAGGTAGGCCTGAGACTAAACCACCTACTAAAATATCTTGTCTTTTTTCTTTCTCTTCTTCTTTCTTCTTTTCCTTCTCCTGCTCCTCTCCCCTTCCTCCTCTTCCTCCTCCTCCTCCTTTTTTGTTCTCCATCAGAAGACAAATCCCATCCTACTGTAGTTATCCTGGCTGTATTTTCCCCTGTAGTAACCACTGATGCTGCTGATCATTTTCAAGCCATTTTCAGGCCTGCCCAGCTGGATTAAGGAAAAGCAGGGGACAGAATATAACAGAGGACTCTAGTTGATCCACTTGCTTTGCAATTGTACATTAGGCTCATCCTGTCAAGGGAATTAGCCCAGTTTTGTAGGAACCAAGTATAGACCCCACAAGGCAAAGGCAGTATCATTTTTATTCCATACCATATATGACATCTTGCAGAGTCCTGGCATGTAGTAAGCACTCAGAAAATATTTTTTTGAAGGATTAGTGGATTGATTCTGAAAAAAATCAAGAAATAGGTTCTTGCAGTCAATGTAACACCCTACAAGTTATCATTATTCCCAGTATAATGTAGGAGATGGTGTCATAGATGCTCTTCTGTTCAATCAGTGACTTTTGTCTTAAAAATTGATAGCATGTAATGTATGGTGATTAACATAACAATAAAAAATTAGAATGAAAAAAATTGATGGCAACTGTGGCTAGCACGTTTCCTATTTTTTTTAAAAAACTGTTTATGCAAATGCAAATATATATTTTATACATTGCTACTTCATATGCATACAGAGTTTTAAATTAAAAAACTTTTAATGCCTAGCTATATTGTTTCTTATGTTCTTTACTTTGTATATGCTAGTAACTTCTATGAATTTTTTTTTTTGCTTTCCTAGAGCAACAGAGTAAAATCCATGCATTTTCTTTGTTCATTTGTGTATAATTTCTTTTTTTTTTAACGATTTTATTTATTTATTTGACAGAGAGATAGACAGAAGAGCACAAGCAGAGGGAGTGGCAGAGCGAGAGGGAGAAGCAGGCTCTGCACTAAGCAGGGAACCCGATGCGGGACTCGATCCCAGGACCCTGAGATCATGACCTGAGCCGAAGGCAGACGCTTAACCATCTGAGCCACCCAGGCGCCCGTGTATAATTTCTTTTTTTATGTTCTTGTATTTAAAATATCCATTTAATGTCATAACATTACAATAGATATCTAACTTTGGGGTACCTGAGTGGCTCAGTCACTTAAGTGTCTGCCTTTGGCTTAGGTCATGATCCCAGTGTCCTGGGATCGAGCCCGGCATCAGGCTCCCTGCACAGCTCTGGAGAGCCTGCTTCTCCTCCCTGCTGCTCCCGCGGCTTGTTCCCTCTCTCTCTCTCTCTCTCTCTCTCAAATAAATAAATAAAATCTTAAAAAAAAACCCCAATAGATACCTAACTTGTTTCCTAACATTTACTTAAATCTAGTTTTAATACTAGAACTTTGAGAACTTTTCTGAATCAAGTTTTTGGCATTAGCTTTTGCAAGTTCATTCATCAGAGAAAAAGAAATCTTGTCTTGCCCATTGAAAAAAACCATTTTACCTCAAAGAAATTTCCCCAGACCTTCTAAAGCTAATATACACATAAAGGCAAAAGCTTCTCATTTGTATTGGGTAGATATACACAACTGATGTTTGTTTTAGAATATTCTCAACAGGTGGATATTTTGCTTAAAGATCTTTTTAAAATTGAAACTTAAACTGTCCCTTCTATTGATATTTTTTGGTGAATCAGGTATAATGTTTCAATTCCTTGGTGCTAAATCCATTGACATGCATTATTCTGAACTCCACAAGATTGAGAAATTAAGCTCAGGTTTGAAAACAAGAAAAGCATTCATGGGATTTTTACTTTTTGGCCGCAGATACCTGCATTTTTTTCACTTTGGAAGGTAAATAAATTGCTTAGAGGCTAATCTTAATCTCTCTAATTTTACAGACAAATCAATGGGATTTAGTTGAAATGGTTCAAGACAATGCATGTGTACAAGGGACTTAGTAGGTGAAGAGAATAAAAAACAGCATGTGCTCTCAGCCAAGTTACTGCTTTTGTACTGTTGTATAAAGGCAAACAAAGGTTCCTTGTTTGGCCCCATTTGGTATGCTGATAATCTCATGTCATATACAGAATAATCCCCATTTACATTTTTTACACATCTGTAAATGAACATTTTAATAATGATGTCTTTTCTGTTGATTAGAACTGTCATGATTAAATGGCTTTGGGTTTTCTTAGCCTGGGAATGTACAAGATTAGACAGGAATTACAAACAAAATTAAGGAAACTTTAATAATACCTATGGATAAATTTAGGAGTAAAGCACCAGCGTTTTTTCTTTCTTTCTTTCTTTCTTTTTTTTTTTTTTTGAGAGTGAAAGAAATGAGAATAAGATGAGGAAATGAAAAATGTAAGTGACTGCATATAATTCTTGAAATACCAGGGATTATAAGGAATCAGAGATTTAGAAAAATAGGGTAAAAATAATTCTATTCCAGTTCATTGTTTCCCATCTCTTCAGACTGTGGAAAATTCAGACCATTACACAATAAACATTTTACATAGAAATAATTTTTGTCCACCCACATAGCTCCCTGACAGGTATTAATGGAAGAGCAGAGACGGAAGCACAGCTGAGTGGTGTTCAGGTATCTCAGGAAATGCTATCCACTGTTGAGTGATAGGGTATCTTCCCCCCTCACTTCTCAGAGGCTGCACATAGTTGCTGGTGCCATGGGATTCCAGCTGTGATTTCAGATGCTCTAAAATAGTGTCCCCAGACCAGTCCAAGGGAACTTTCTTATAAGGAAAGTATTCTCAAGGTATTGGTATTGATTACTTCTCTTCATTCAACAAATATTTATGGAACATGCTAGAGAGACAGCGCTGAACAATACAGACAAAAACAATGAATCTCTACCCTCCTGGAGCTTATGGTAGGGGGTAGAGCAATGACAATAGATATAATAAATAAGGAAATTACACAGTGTGTTAAAATGGAACATAGAAAGAGAAATAAAATTAGAGCAGGGTAAGGGGGATAGGAAATGATGGGGACAAGTGGGTTGTAATGTTTGGTAAGATAGGCAGAGTTGGTAGGCCTCACTGATAAATTGTAATTTGAGCCAGATCCCAAAGGAAGTAAGGAAGGTGAGTTATGAAGAATGCAAGGTGGTCTTTCCAGGTAGATGGAACATCTAGGGCAGAGGCATGCAGGCGCATGCTTGTGTTTTGGAGAACTAGCAAAGAGGCCTGTGACTGTTGTAGAGGAGGCAAAGTGAGCGAAGTTGGAAGTGAGGTCAGAGAGGTAAAGGTGTGCCCTGGGTGGGGGTGGGGCCCACATCATATAGAGTCTCATAGGCCATTGTAAAGTGTTTGGCTTTTGTTCTCAGAAAAATGGAGAGTCATTGCAAGGCTGTAAGCAGATCCTGTCATTTTACATTCTTCTTGATACCCACAAAAGAATGTAATGCAAAGATAACTATTCTCTTATAACCCCCTGGTACCTGTGCATGGTAGTTGCTCAGTAAATATTTGTCGAATGGATGAATGAAATACGACACATCCATGCCCAGGTTTTTGATCAATCTGATGATAAAGGGTCTCATTGTGGTATTGTGTTTTCTCTGCCCAGGACTCTGTGACTAAGCTGTAGGTTTTCCGTGGAAGTCCTCATGTGCCTCCTCTCCCCTCACTGTGAACATGCTAAGGGTTCAGCTGCTGTGTCCTCTAGGTTGGTGCACAATAACTTGAGAAGGATCTCCAGAGGCACTCCTGTCTTTATGGCTGGTGTCCACAGCATGTAGGCAGGATTTCTCTTGCTAGCACCTTCTCTGGCTGAGTGGCTGTTCATAGGTAGAGGTCTTCAAAGTAAGACTTTAATCTTTATGGAGCCCTTTCATTCACTTCCAACATTTTCAGCCCAGCCACGAGTTCTACAAGGACAGCATTTCTTAAAGTGACTATTGTACAAAGTGTGAATGTACTAGCCCCTTGCTGTTTCCCACCTCTCTGTTTGTGGAGATGGCTCTATTGGACTATCGCTAACTGTGTTGTCTTTATTCAGTATCAGTGATAGATTTGCACTAGTATATTTATATCAAATAATGTCTGTGACTACCTCTATTTATAAAGTTGGATGCTGATATTTTTCTGTTCTTTCTTCACCTTACCAGTCTTTCAAAAGTTCTTAAAAATAATTGTTGCTGACCTCTATTTCCCTCATGTTAGGTTTATCAGGATATAGATCACATAGAGTGAAATCCACAAATTGTTTTCCCCTCCATTTTAACTATGTTAAAGTGTACAATTCAGTGTTTTTTTAGTATGTTCGCAACGTGTGCAAATCACCACTATCTAATACTAAAACATTATGGTCACCCAAAAAAAACCCACAGAATTATTAGCAGTCTACCCAGTTCCTCCCTCCTCCAGTCCTTGGCAACCCCTAATTATCTACCTTTTGTTTCTATGGACTTACCCATTCTGGACATTTCATATAAATAGAATCATACAATATGTGACCTTTCATGTTTACTTATTTAGCATAATGTCTTCAAGGTGTATCCATGTTGTGACATGTATTAGTACTCAATCCTTTCCATGGCCTAATAATACTCCAGTGTATGGATGTACCACCTCTTATTTATTCATTCATCAGTTGATGGACATTTGGGTTGTTTTTACTTTTTTGGCTACTATAATGCTGCTATGAACATTCTTTTACAAGTTTTTATGTAAACATGTTTTCATTTGTCTTGGTATATACCTAGGAGTGGAAATGCTCCCAGGTATATATTTATATTTTTGTCTTTAATTTTTTGAAGAAAGACCAAACTATTTTCCACAGCAGCTGCATTATTTTACAATCCCACCAGCAATATACAGGAGTTCCAATTTCTCCACACCCTCATCAACACTTGTTCTTTTCCTCTCTCTCTCGACCTTTTTTTTTTTTAATTTTTTATTATAGCCACACTAGTGCTAATGAAGTGGTATCTCATCATCATTTTGATTTACATTTCCATAATGGCTAAAGATGTTGAGCATCTTTTTATGAGCTTGTTGGCTATTCATGTATTGTATTTTCTTGGAGAAATGTCTACTCAGATTCATGGCTCTTTTTGAATTGGATTATTTGTCTTTTTATTGTTGCATTATAGCAGTTTTTTTATATAGTCTAGGTATAAGTCCCTTGTCAGATATATGACTTGCAAATATTTTCTCCCATTCTGTGGGTTGTCTTTTCACTTTCTTGATGATGCACTTTAAAACATAAAAGTTTTTAATTTTGATAATCCAATTTATTTTTTCTGTTATTTTTGTGTTTTTGATATTGTCTCTAAGAAATCTTTGGCTAACCCAAATCATGAAGGTTTACTCCTATTTTCTTTTTTTTTTAGTTTCATAATTTTAGTTCTCACATTTAGCTCTTTGATTCACTTTAAGTGAATTGTTCGTTATACTGTGTGATAGGGCTCTAACTTCATTCTTTTGCATGTGGATATTCCGTTGTCTCAGCACCATTTGTTGAAAGACTGTTCTTTTCTTATTGATTTTTCTTGGCACTCTTTGGAAATCATTTGGTCATAGATGTATGGGTTTATTTTTGGACTCTCAGTTCTATTGCATTGATCTATATACCTACTCTTTGTTAGTGCCACATTGTTTCAGCTACTGTAGCTTTAGAAAGAGTATTGAAATCAGGAACTATGAGTCCTACGATTTTGTTCTTCTCTCCCAAGATTGTTTTGGCTATTCTGGATCACTTACATTTCCATATGATTTTAGGATCAGCTTGTCCATTTCTGTAAAAAAGGCAGTTAGGATTCTGGCAGGGAATTCATTGAATTGAAGATCAATTTGGGAAGTACTACCATTTTAATAATAATTAATCTTCCAATCTATGAATATGGAATGTCTTTACGTGTATTCAGCTCTTTAATTTCTTCCAACAATCTTTTGTGCTTTTCAGCAAATGAGATTTGCCTCCCTTGGTTAAATTTATTTCTAGATATTTTATTCTTTCTTAAGAATGCTGTTGTAAATGGAATTAGTTTCTTAATTTCATTTTCAGAATATGTGCAAATGTTAAGTGTATAGTTTAACCAATTTTGAGAAATGAATACACTTATGTTGCTATTCTTTGATAATACAGCTAGAGAATCAGGTACAGTTCACTCTTCATCAGAATTTATCTAGATTGGGGCGCCTAGGTGACTGAGTTGTTTAAATGTCTGCCTTCGGCTCAGGTCATGATCTCAGAGTCCTAGGATGGAGCCCCATGTCAGACTTTCTGCTCAGTGGGGAGTCTGCTTCTCCACCTCTGTGCTTGCGCTCTTTCTCCTCCCTCTCACTGTCTCTCAAGTAAATAAATAAAATCTTAAAAAAAATTATCTAGATTATAGGAAGATCATGGTGATTTAAAGGAAAAAGAACTTTTGGATTTTTGTCATATCTGTCCCAGAAGAATAGAATTTTGTAAAATTTTTCTAGGTTCTGTATTCTTTAAGACCAACAGATAATGTAAAGAATGTTGTGATTTGTAAGAACATCACACAGTTAAAATGGGCATGAGTTATTGGAGTTGGGAGTAGGAAATGAGGAACAGAAATTCAGATTTTTTTAAAAATTCAAAGTTGTTTATAAAATCAACTGAGCCAATGCCAGTTTATAACCCATGAAGTTTTGGATAAGAGTTTCAGGTGAATCATGACTTGGAAAGACTAAGATAATTTGATGTAGTCATTCTATCGAATGGCTATTTAATATTGGGAAATCAAATTTTTAAATATCCCATGACTCTTAGAAGCATATCTAGTGAAGACTAAAAAAGTCTTCAAGAATTTGTATATCGGTTTGAAATTTGCTTTTAGCTATATCAACAACAAAATGGGTAATAATTTGAGGTTCTATTTCAGGATAGACTGAGTAATAAAATAAGCAAATGAAAATTGTAACCAGCAAAGATTTTTGTTTATAAAAAAATCTTCAATCTCTAACCATTTGCTCAGCTATGTAAACTGGAGAGGAGGAATTTATTGGCCATGGAAAGAAATTGGAGGAGGAACCAAAGCTTTTATCTGGCCTGCCAACAGTTATACTCTTGTGCTTATTTTGAGCCCATAGCATTAGACTTCGGGACAGCAGAGAAAAGGAAGCAAACTGTAATAAAAGAAAGTTCACTATGGTTTACTGCCTAGATCTTTCTGGTTTTACATTAGTTTTTTTGCCTAGGTCTTTATAATAAATAGTTAACGTTTGGAACTAAGTTTTGTTTATTTTTATTATTACGAAAAAGCATATGTACATGTTTTAAAAGTATTTAAACAAAACTGTAGATCAGTGAAAAGCAAATCTTCCTTTTGCTCTAGACCTCCAGTCCCACTCCCCAGACATAACCCCTTAACTGGTTCTTATTTACCTTTTCAGAACATTTTCATGCATATACGTATACCTAACTTTGGCCCAAACTACACATATTATTATGGATCTTGATTTTTTTAACTAAACAGTCTGTTTTGCTAGTTCCAAGTCAACACATAAATGCGTACTTCATTCTTTGTAGCCATTACAGAATATTCCATTGTATGGATGAACTATAATTTTTTAAACCAGTCCCCTATTGCTAAACATAGATTTTCTTTTATTTTTCTTTTTAATTACAAATGATTATTACATATCATCGATGTAGGAGAGTGAAATTAAAAAGATATTGTTTTTCTTTTCATTGGCTATAAAATTATTCTGCACATTCTAGAGTAAGGTATTTCTGTACGTTATCATTTTCACAATTTTACATAAAATGTCATTATATAATAAATAGCTTCTTAAGGCTGATTATGCATGGAATTGAAAACAATTTTGTAGAGTCGAGAGTATATATGATAGTTGTGAACTTGATAGCATAGCTTTTTAGATAGAAGCTTTATTCTGTCATACTACAAAACAGCATGCTGTTTTGGGATGGCTGGATGTCTGTATGGCACAGATGCTGAGCAGAGTGGCTTAAAATATGTAGTCCTCTACTGTTGCTCGTTTGTATTCTCCCTTCATCCTCACCTCTAGAGCCCATCAGTTTTGTGCCCCCAACTGGAAAGTAGCACTCTACTGATAGGTACAAGAAGATCCATTTGAGTTTGAAATTTTCTTTTCCTAAGCCCCTCTGCCCATGTACACATAGACCATTGGACCTGTTCAGTAGATGAAGCTAGCATCCAGGATTTTGTCTAGAACTAATATAATAAGCTGATGAAAGTTGTCCAAAAGATGAAACATGAGCAAAGGGAGCTGTAGACTAGGGTTTCAACACCATTCAAATAGGCATTTGCCAGAATGAGAAAGCACAGGTCCACTCTGAGTAAAGGCACTGAGTTGTCAGGATTCCATTAGGTCAATGACTACTCCTATGTCTTGCTCCATTTTTGGTTCCCTACTTTTCTCCTCTTCTTCATCTGTCTAATTGATACCCATCATTTTAAGGCTAATGAAGTCCCATCCTCTTCATGAAAATGTCCCCTTCTACTGAGATCCTTGGTGCATTCTCTTTCTCTGCATTCTGATGAAACCATTATTTATAGTAATAGTACCCAACTTGCATGTTGTAATAAAATCAGTTACATGATGTTTGTATGTAATAACTATTTCGACTAACTTTTATTGATGGTTTTATGAATTAGAACAAATTGGTAGCTACCCCACTTACCTCTTGCCTTATCTCACACTGTGCTCTTTACCATTCCCCCTCCAATGTCCCACTTAAACCTGACTCCCTCTCAGCCACATGATCTTCTATGCTTCTCATTAGTTTTGCTTCTTTCCACCAGAGTCTTTGAACAACCTATTGTCTCTCTCTGGAGCACATTCCACCACCTTTTCTTCCTCATTTTTCCAATCTATAATCAAGTATTGCTACTTCAAGGGAAACTTGATTGATATTCCTGACAAATGCCTCTAGTTTATGTCTTCATAGCACTTCTTCTATAGCAGTGACTTTGGCTTAAATTTTATACATAGGGTTATTTGATTAATGTCTGTCTCTTCCACTAGACAGTAAACTCCATGAAGACAGGGGTCTTGACTTTTATTTTTCTTCATCATTTCTCTTGGAAAAATATTTGTTGAATAGATAAGTGAATTAATCAATTCACATTTTAATGCCAATGTTTTGTACTTGCCTTCCTTTGTTTTCTTAGGTAGGAAAGGAGATGAACTTAAAGCCACCAAACTAGAATTAGATATTATTTGGGCTCATTTTTATCTAAGCTAAAGTCTGTTGGTTGAGAGTATGTTCTGCAGATAACGTCTTGCTGGAAAAATATTTTTAAAGCACTGCTTTATACTATTACTTTGAAAATTATGTACTCCCCCGATTATATAGTGTTCTACTCTTTTTCCATATAGATTGTAAGCTGGCAATGCAAATAAATATAAAAATATATGCATAGATACATGCATGCATGCATGTATGCATAACTAGATACATACATACATATTACATGTATACATGTAAATATATATGTATGTATACATACATATATATTTCCAAAGCTACATCTAAAATATATGTACTCAGTACACGCATGGTGTATTAGTCAAGTGCATGACTTAGGCAGCGTGAGTTGTACTTTTGGCAGTGATGCCACTCAATAGCTAGTAATTACTTTACACAAGATACTTAATCTCCCAGAGCCCCAATTTCTTCATTGTAAAAGAAAAAATAATAGTATTACCCTGAATGGGTTGCTGTGAGAATTAAATAGGATTATGCATTGTAAAGGACTTAGTGCCTATCAAAATAATAATGGCTGTTATTTGAGTGTTTAGTAATTTGTATCTAAAATAATTAATGAATAAATGACCATGGCCTTGACCTATTTTCAGTTAAAAGCTGCATATAGGGTCAAGTCAGCAACCAAAAATATAGCAAAAAAAGTAAGAATTGGGGGAGCACCATTCCAGGAAATGACGTATAGTGATTACCTACTAGACGTCGCCACCATCTCAATAGAATTTCTCTGGGGCTTGACTTGACTGAGTCTCACAGTTCCTTTTTAAAGGTGTTGGAAACATTGCATTTACTCATGTTCTTTTCCTTTAACAAAAATGTTGACAGAGAGAAAAGGACAATTGGCTAGAAGTAGACAGTGTTTAAAGTTGGCTGACTGCCTTGTTTTAAAGTGAAAAAAGAAACCAAACTGTAAACACCAGACTAGCACAGCCTTACAGAATGATTTCACAAAAAAGAGAAATGCAGTTGCAAAAGAGGATAAATGTTTTTATGGTTGAATATAAGACATATATTAGGCTCCAGATGATCTTTGTTTCTACTAATTCTCCTGGGACAAACAGGATTTTTGGTTCCTAGGAAAGAGCAGTGACTCCTTCTTCAGAACTGCATGTGTATTTGGAGGAGGCTTACAAGCCTTATCATAAGCATACAAACGGTGATTTTGCATTTGCCAGTTTAAGTGATCAATTTATAATGGAGAAATAGTGGGCTAAAAAAGAGACTTTCATGATTTGAAATGAAAAGCAAAATTTGGCTGTTTGATAACCACAAGTATGCCACAACTCCAGAAACTTAGTTTCCATTATATGATAACATCCCGTTCTCCCATCCTGCCCCTGCGTCCCACCAACCACAGCACAGCAAGAAACAAAACAAAACATAACAAAATCCCATTTATACTTTGGGGGATTCAAATAATTTCAAATAATTTGAAATAATTAAATATGTATAATACATTACTCTGGGATGAGAATATAACTAGGAAAAAAGTTATCTAGAAGTTGAATACTAGATAATAAATTTTGTGTCTTATTTATGAGAAAAGTTACTCTTCCAGTTTTAATTTATAAATAGATATATATGTATACACAAATATACATATATAAACAAAAACTCTTATACAATCCTTATATGCACACATACAATCATTATGTTAAAATTTTGTATGTGTACATGTCAATATATATTAGCTTATTAGGTTATAGTTTGCTTTATATAGAATTTGTAATAACAAACTCTCTGCACTTTCAGAAAATAAGGATTATGTCCATCTGTCATTCCTGAAATTAATTAAAAAACGTAATTGTATACCAATTTTTTTTTGTGTGTGTGTTCACATCATCTAAATGATTGGAATTCTGACCCTTTCCCCAGAGTAAGAGGCAATTCGGATTCTATGTTAATTGAGTCCTGTGCGTCTTATGAAATATCAGTTGTATTATAGGGATTGCTTTTCTCTGGGGCTTAACTAGGACCACCAAATGCAAAATTCTGAACCACACGTTTGAGAACCTCTAATATCTCAAGATGAGTTAAGTAAGAGTAGTAAACTTTTAGAAGATGTGGGAAAATGAACATAAATGTCTTAAGAGTAAGGTCTGTCTCCTTTTTTCCTTTAAAAAAAGTTTGTTGGCACTGCTGTTTAATATGTTACAACATTTGGAGCAATTGCCGCAACAGCTCTAGTCAGAAGTTAAAGGTAAATCAACCATTGTTTCATCATATAGTATTAAGTAGATAGGACTTTTAAAAAATGCTGCATACATCTTTTAGTCATGCAGTATTAAGTCTGTATTATTACATGGCTATTTTTCTCCTTCATCCTTGAATATTTAGGATGTTTGAAAAAAATGAAATGTCTTTGCATTTCTTACATGAGTAATCTTTTCTATATCCTATTAATATTTCTTCTATCTGTGTTCTGTTGATCAATGTGACAGAATGAGTCAACCAACGCAGGTCCCCTAGAGACTATATAATCCAAACACCTCCCCTTCTATAGGCCTTAAGTTCTTCCAATAAATTCAGAGTTGGTTATCTTTTTCTTGTGAAATTCATATGTGGGTTATGAGTTAAGTCAGAGGAATATCATTGTTTCTCCTGACTGATAGAGAAGAGAAAGGGATGGAGAAGTGACTCACCTTAAGTCTTAGATGTTGAAGTAAAAGCCATGGTCGAAGGCAAATAATTTGAAATCAAAGACACGTTTTTCCATTTATTCTTTAAAATTTTGTTTGAGAGCAATTGCATAGAATAATTGATTAGACCATATTCAGGGAGATTCTCACAGGTTTTGGTGGGAAAAGAAACCATCTGGCCAATATTAGCAAAAGGAGAATGCTTTTCCAGTATTAAGTTTTTTGTTGGTTTGCTTATTTTCAAGTAACACTTGCTGACTCTGGTAACTGAAATGAAGAGGGCGTTTATTGGGAGAATGCTGTTGTAGCTAATAGAATCAAAAGACCTGATGAATACTCAAACCTCCAGAAGGGTAGCACGTGGGGCAATTCAGGACAGTCACTCTAAAGGTTTGCCATTAGGGATTCTTAGTTTCAAAGACCTTCTATTTTTCTGTGTCTTCATTTTAATGATCAAATTCTCCAGAGAAAGAATCCAATTGATACAACCTAGATCATGCATTTACCCTCACATCAATTAGTTATAACCAAGAGGAAGGTCAAGGTCCTACAAAGTCCATATTTGTGTCTTTGGCTATCTCCAAAGAGAAATCCCCGTGAGTTGGAAATGCTCATAACTGTCATGTTGTAAATCCCAAATGTGCTTAGAGATAGTGTAAAAACAATTGATTGTCTAGTACACACACACACACACACACACACACACTCCCTCATGCATGCCCATACACACCTGATTCCAGACTGCAGAAAACAGAGCTAGTTTTGTTTCAGGATCATATGCTAAGGCAGAAAAAGGAGCTAATATGTATTGGGTGTTTACAAATTATGAAGCATAGTGCTAAGCATGACACACACGTCATTTCATTTGATCCTCACAGTACCACTGAGATGGGTACTATTTTCATGCCCACTGTACAGGGGAGGAAGCTGAAATGTTAGAGAAGTTGTGTCTCTTCAAATCACAATTAACTAAGTTGTAGGAGTATTTGTACCATCTTTCACTACAGAGCCTACAATTTTAAGAAGTCATTGACATTTCTCCAACCAAAAAAACTTCCACACCTAATACATACCACGTTGAAATATAGTTATTTGTTTACAATTTTTCTCTCCTCCTAAGATTTGAGCAACTTGAGGACAGATTGTCTTACTTATGTCTATGTTTAATAACACCTCGCAGAGTGTCTGATACATACTAGGTGTTGTAATTAGTATGAATGAATAAAAGAATAAATGAGCAAATATTTGACCCAACCAGACACCAAATTCCATGCTAATAATTCTCACAGTAGAATTAGCTAAACCTTATTGCTGGATGACATGTTGATTTCTAGAGTCATTTGTTTAGGGTCACCTGGGTGGCTCAGAAAGTTGAGTGGCCAAATCTTAATATCAGCTCAGGCCCCAGTGTCCTGGGATGGAGCCCCTCTATGGGCTCTGTGCTTGGCGGAGAGTCTGCTTCAGGATTCTCTGTCTCCCTCTGCCCCTCCCCCTGCTTGCTCAAGCTCTCTCTCTCTCTCTAAAATAAATAAATAAATCTTAAAAAAAGATTCATTTGTTTAGTCCTTACTAACTTTAGGATGGACAGTCCTAGTGAGAGTATGTGGATATCCCAAGAAATATAACACATATTGTCTCCTGTCAGAGCTTATAATTATTCAGTGATAAAATTCATAAAAACAAATGGAAATATTTAATAAGTATTAAAATTGTGATACTATTAAGTGGACATAAATAATGTAGGGGCTTAGAGGAACATGTTATATCAGAAACTAGGGCTATTGGGAAAAATGTCATGGGGGACATGGAACTCACCCGTGGAATTGAAAATATTGGACAACTGGAGGGAAGATATTTTAGGTGGAGAATAGTACTGACAACACACACTCTTTTTAAAAAATATTTTATTTATTTATTTGACAGAGAGCGAGAGAGTACAAGCAGGGGAGCAGCAGAGAGAGAGAGAGGGAGAAGCAGGCTCTTTGCTGCACAGGGAGCCCAAAACTGGGCTCGATCCTGGGACCCTGGGATCATGACCTGAGCTGAAGGCAGACACTTAACTGACTGAGCCACCAGGCATCCTGGCATTAATTTTTTTTTTTATTGTGGTAAAATACACATGTTATAAAATTTGCTATTTTAACCATTGTGAAGTATATAATTCAGTCCCATTATGAACATTCGTGATGTATGTTTGTGACATTTTTGGAAAACAATAATCTGACAAGTTCTAACCAGTTACCTTCTGGAAATTCTCCTTAGACTCATGTAAATTTTGATTATATGCCATCATTTTCCCCAATCCCCCAACTCTAGCTTGTTTATGAAATATTACATCATGATTTTCACATGCCTGGAATTGCAGAGCTGGTGCACCTAGAAACAATGAAGTCAAAATATATAAGATAAACCATACCAGATGAGAGAGCAGTGAAAACCCTACTGGATAGGAAGACCAGAGACCAGAGTTTTAACAATAGCTCTGCTATTAATGGGTGTGTTCTATTTTTTATAGGGATAAACTTAGGCCAGTTATTTACATCCCTAAGATCCCTTACCAATAGTAAACTTCATGAATCCAAATGTATTAAAATGGCTTATGAAAGAATGCTCTGTGTTTTCTCTGAAAATGGGGAGTCATTTGGTCTTAGTGCTAGATGCAGAGGCCAAAATAGTTATCTAGCTCAGCTGTGCACTGCCCATTGATTGGTTATGCCACAGAGACTTTGCCTTTGGGCAACTATAACTTCAAAGTCAGGGCTACGGACTACTTCCCTCCTAATAATGTTCAGTTCAGTGTGGCATCTGTCTGTTGAGACTTATAAATAATCTAACCAAAGAGGTTAGAATCAATTGTTCAAGACTTAATATAGTGAAGTATTACAAAAAAATAGTGAAATTCATGCTATAGATATTCTAATGTACAAAATCATCATTATTATTATCAGGCTATTAATATTTCAGATAACTATGCATGTATATTCATGTATAATAATATATCACTTATGCTAGTATCCATACAAACCAATGACCACTTCAGGTATTCTGTATTTTGATATGCTTTATTCTCTAGTCAATGAAGAGGCCCTTAGGCACTTAGAACCACTTATTAAGAAACTCTCAAAATTAATTACAAAATAATGAGTTTTAAATGGTACCCGAGAAACACAAAAGGTCTGTGATTATTCCAAAGGTACCAAACTTCCTTGGAAGCAGGAAATAGCTTATAACTTGTTTAACATGGTAAATAAAACATACAAACAGTTAAAACATACAATGAGAAAAAAATTTTAGTTCCTTTTCCTAGGTATGAGTAATCTTTTTATTGTTCCTTCTCAGAAGGAAATATGCCACAAAGGAAGGATAATGACTTATAAAACATTTATTAATACTCTCCCTAGTTGGCAAGTGGCTAAGATGACTCTAATACCTAATTTATTAGGCACTGTTAGAAACAAGAGATATTAAAAAATACTGGACTCTGGAAAGCAGATTATTTTTGTGTATGTTTGAAAATGGATATTTGCAGTTACTTATTTTAAAAATCATGATATATTTCTTAATGCAAATATAATTCTATCTCCAACATATAGCTACTTACTATTTTTGAGAAAAGAACTGGGTTCCAATTATTAGAATGAAATATGTTTATAACTTTATGAGCCTAAAAAGCTTGAAATGGTTTAGAATATGACTGTGGACCTATTTATTCCCAATGGGTGCTTCTTCTGATAATGCAAATAAATGCTCTAAAGTACATATAGGAATCCCCTCATTAGTAGACATCAAAGATTTAAACAGTTATTTTTAAACCCACGGGTCTGGATGGCTCTTATCCTAGTGCTAAGAAGGATAGATGGAAGCCTTCTGAAGACCAGCAATGTGAGACTATTTCCTGCCTTTTAACTTCCACGGGTTCTCTTTTCCTCCAGAGATTCTGCTTCTAAATATACTTAAATGTCTTTTCCTTGCTCTATTACTTTTATTAGGAAAACAATAACATGTTTAATTCAGAAAATGACTTTTAAGGAGCTCCACTGGGAAACATTCTGTCAAGAAGTATGTCTGGGGGCGCCTGGGTGGCTCAGTCGTTCAGCGTCTGCCTTCGGCTCGGGTCATGATCCCGGGGTCCTGGGATCGAGCCCCGCGTCGGGCTCCCTGCTCGGCGGGAAGCCTGCTTCTCCCTCTCCCACTCCCCCTGCTTGTGTTCCCTCTCTCGCTGTGTCTCTCTCTCAAATAAAGAAATAAAATCTTTAAAACAAAAAAAAAAAAAAAAAAAAGAAGTATGTCTGTGGTCATTAATTTATAGTGTGTATAGCTGCCTTAATATTGATTACGGCGCGCCTGGGTGGCTCAGTCGTTAAGCGTCTGCCTTCGGCTCAGGTCATGGTCCCAGGGTCCTGGGATCGAGCCCCGCATCGGGCTCCCTGCTCATCAGGGAGTCTGTTTCTCCTTCTCCCTCTCCCTCTGCCTCTCTACCCAGCTTGTGTTCTCTCTCAAATAAGTAAAATCTTTTTTAAAATTTTATTTTAAAGATTTTATTTATTTGACAGAGAGACAGCGAGAGAGGGAACACAAGCAGGGGGAGTGGGAGAGGGAGAAGCTGGCTCCCCGCTGAGCAGGGAGCCCAACGGACGGAGCCCAACGCGGGGCTTAAGGGGCACCTGGGTGGCTCAGTCGGTTAAGCCTCTGCCTTCGGCTCCGGTCATGATCCCAGGGTCCTGGGATCAAGCTCCCTATCGGGCTCCATGCTCAGCCAGGGAGGCTGCTTCTCCCTCTCTTTGCCTGCCGCTCTGCCTGCTTGAGATCTTTCTCTCTCTGTCAAATAAATAAATAAAATCTTAAAAAAAAAAAAAAGTTGTATTGCTATACCTGCTTACATAAAATTATATGTATTCTTGTTGATATTTTGCAACACTGCAAGTTGGTATCTTGTTTTGAATGCTTTGAGTTTGAATATAATGAACCAAGTTACTACATAGTAGTGCATATTCCATCACTCAGTGCAAAATATAATTTTTATTACATACTGTCCTCTTCTAATGCCAACGTTTCAAAAGAGGTCCACTGAACAAGAGCTGTCTTTGGTATGTTTTATGCTTGCTATATACGCACAAAAATTTTATTCTTCTGTAAATTCTCTGACATAAATACCATGTTGCCAAGAAATTGTTGCTTGGATATTTCCGTTTTCATTCTGAGGCCACCAGAGCTTTTCACAGCGCTGAACCCTATATCACTGTAGACATATTGCTAGCTCCATCCTAAAATATTTTTATTAGCATTTTAATAAAATGAAAAAAAAATATTTCACTGAAAAAAAGGCATATCTTTTCAGAGCAAAGGACTTCATCTACTCATCTACAGCAGGATATTTTGGTCAACCGTGTTTTTATCTGTAATTCTTTTTTTTTTCTTCTATGATGTATGAAAGTGATCTTCTCTTTTGTTTTGTAGACTTTTTGTCCTTTCATCACTTTGGAAATAATAGGAGACCAATAAATACTTTAAATAAATACATGAACAAATAGGATAATACAATTACATTTAACTTTGTGAATAATTTTGCCTTGTCTTTTCTGACTTCAAAATACTTTCATAAATCTTTTTCTGACTTTATAAATAACATCTGTAATCTCCAGCAGATTTGGGGAAATGAATTAGGTAGATGAATACTACTTTCCCTCCCAGTTTTATTGAGAAATAATTGATATACATCACTGCCTTAAGTTTAAGGCATACAGCATGATGGTTTGATTTACATATATTGTGGAATGATTACCACAATAGGTTCAGCTAACATCCAGCTTCTCATATGCATATAATAAAAAGAAAAGAAAGAAAAAATGAGAAAATTTCTCCTTGTGATGATAACTTTTAGGATTTACTCTCTTAGGAATTTCTCCTATATCATAAAGCTGTGTTAACTATAGTCATCGTATTGTACATTACATTCCTAGTCCTTATATATCTTACATCTGGAAATTTGTATCTTTTCACTATCTTTCTTCATATTCCCTCCCCATTTTGAGTTAATTTCTGTGAGTGGTGTAAGATATGGGTTCAGTTTCATTCTTTACATGTGAATATCCAGCATGACAGCACCATTTATTGAAGAGATTATCTTTTCTCCATTGTGTATTTTTGGCTCCCTCATCAAATATTAGTTGACCATATATACACTTGGGATTATTTCTGGGCTCTTAATTTTGTTCCATTGATGGTTTGTCTGTTTTTATGCTAGAACCGCACTGGTTTTGATGACTATAGCTTAAAAAAATTTTTTTTGAATTTTAATTCCAGTATAGTTAACATAGTGTTATATTTGTTTCAGGTACACAATACAGTGATTCAACAATTCTATATATTACTCAGTGCTCCTCATGATAAATGTACTCTTTAATACCTATCAGCTATTTCACCCATCCTCCCACCCACCTCCCTTCTGGGAACCATTAGTTTCTACTCTATAGTCAAGAGTCTGTTTCTTGGTTTCTCTCTCTCTCTCTCTTTTTTTCCTTTGCTCATTTGTTTTGTTTCTTAAATTCCACATATGAGTGCAATCACATGGTATTTTTCTGTCTCTGACTTATTCCACTTAGCATTATACTCTCTATCTCCATCCATGTTGTTGTAAATGGCAAGACTTCATTCTTTTTTATGGCTGGATAATATTGTTATACATATGTATATCTGTTATATATATTGTTATACACATCTTCTTTATCCATTCTGTGGATGGACACTTGGCTACTTCCAAATGGCTATTGTAAATAATGCTGCAATAAATATAGGGGTACATATATCCTTTCAAATCAGGGTTTTTGTATTAATTGGGTAAATACTAGTGTGATTACTGGGCTGTAGAGTAGTTCTATCTCGAATTTTTTGAGGAAATTCCATACTGTTTTCCACAAAGGCCATACCAGTTTACATTCCCACCAAAAGTGCATAAGGATTCTTGTTTCTCCACATCCTCACAAACACTTATTTCTTAAGTTTTTTTAATTTTAGCCATTCTGACAGCTGTGAGGTGATATCTCATTGTAGTTTTGATTTGTATTTCCTTGATAATTAGTGATGTTGAGCATCTTTTCATATGTCCTGGCTGCTTGGATGTCTTCTCTGGAGAAATGTCTGTTCATGTCTTCTGCCCATTTTTAAATTAGAGTATTAGTTTGTAGGTCTTGCGTTGTTTCAGATCTTTACATATTTTGGACACTAACCCTTTATTGGATATTTGGATACTAACCCTTCATTTGCTAGTGTCTTCTCCAATTTAGTAGGTTGTCTTTCTGTTGATTTTTTTCCTTCACTGTGCAGAAGCTTTTTATTTTGATGTAGTCCCAATAGTTTTTTTTTTTTTTTTTGGTTTTATTTCCCTTGCCTCAGAAGACATATCTACAAAAATGTTGTTACAGATGATGGCAGAGAAATTATTACCTGTGCTCTCTTCTAGGATTTTTATGGTTTCAGGTCTCACATTTAGGTTTCTAATCCATTTTGAGTTTATTTTTGTGTATGGTGTAAGAAAGTGGTCCAATTTCATTTTTTTGCATTCAGGTGTCCCATTTTTTCAACACCATTTGATGAAGAGATTGTCTTTTGCCCATTGGATATTCTTGCCTCCTTTGTCAAAGATCAATTGACCATATACTTGTGGCCATATACTTATTTGTGGGCTCTCTATTCTGTTCTGTTGATCTGTGTGTCATTTTTGTGCCAGCACCATACTGTTTGATTATTGCAGCTTTTTAGTATAACTTGAAATTAGGAACTGTGATTCCTGATTCAGGGTCTTTTATGGTTCCATACAAATTTTAGAATTATTTGTTCTAGTTCTATGAAAAATGCTGTTGGTATTTTAATAGGGATTGCATTAACTCTGTAGATTGCTTTGGGTGGTATAGACATTGTAACAATATTTGTTCTTCCAATTCATGAGCATGGAATATCTTTCCATTTCTTTGTATTATCTTCAATTTCTTTCATCAGTGTTTTATAGTTTACAGAGTAGAGCTCTTTCACTTCATTGAATAAGTTTATTCCTAGGTATTTTATTATTTTTGGTACAATTGTAAATGGGATTACTTTCTTAATTTCTCTTCCTGTTGCTTCATTATTAGTGTATAGAAATGCCAAAGATTTCTGTACATTAATTTTGTATGCTGCGACCTTACTGAATTTATTTATCAGTACTACCAGTAGTTTTTTGATAGAGTCTTTAGGGTTTTCTATATAGAGTATTATGTCTTCTGTCAATAGTGAAAAGTTTTACTTCTTCCTTACTAATTTAGATGCTTTTCATTTTTTTTGTTTTTGTTTTTGTTGTCTGATTGCTGTACCTAGAACTTCCAGTACTTTGTTGAATAAAAGTGGTGAGAATGGACATACTTGTGTTGCTCCTGATCTTAGGGGGAAAGCTCTCAGTTTTTCGCATTGAGTATAATGTTCACTGTGGGTTTTCATAGTTTTTCCCATTGAGTATAATATTCACTGTGGGTTTTCTTATAAGGCCTTTATTATGTTGGGTTATGTTCCTTCTAAACCTAGTTTGTTGAAAGTTTTTATCATGAATGTATATTGTACTTTGTCAAATGCTTTTTCTGCGTCTGTTGAAATGATTATATGGTTTTTATCCTTTCTCTTATTGATCTCATGTATCACATCGATTGTTTTACAAATATTGAACCACTCTTACATCCTGGGAATAAATCTCACTTGATCATGGTGAAAGATTTTAACTCTTGGATTTAGTTTACTAATACTTTGTTGAAGATCAGAGATATTGGCCTGTAGTTCTCCTTCTTTGTGGTGTCTTTGTCTGGTTTTGGTATCATAGTCATACAGGCCTTGTCAAATGAATTTGGAAGTTTTCCTTTCTCTTTTAGTTTTTGGAATAGTTTGAGAAAAATAGGTATTAACTCTTACTTAAATGTTTGGTAGAATTCACCTGTGAAGCCATGTAGTCCTGGACTTTTGTTTGTTGGGAGTTTTTTGATTATTGATTCAATTTCATTGCTGGTAATTGGTCTGTTCAAATTTTCTATTTCTTTCTGATTCTGTTTTGGTAAGTTCTATGTTTCCTTTATCCATTTCTTCTAGGTTGTCCCATTTGTTGGTAAATAATTTTTCATGATGTTCTTTTATAATCCTTTGTATTTCCGTGGTATTGGTTGTTATCTCTCCTCCTTCATTTCTGACTTTGTTTATTTGAGTCCTTCCTTTTTTTTAATGAGTCTGAGCTAAAGGTTTATCAATTTTGTTGATCTCTTCAAAGAACCAGCTTATTTCATTGATCTGTCCTATTCCTTTTATAGTTTCTATTTCATTTATTTCTGCTTCATTTTTTATTATTTCCTTCCTTCTACTGGCTTTGGGATTTGTTTGTTCTTTATTTTCTAGCTCTTTTAAGTGTTAGGTTGTTTATTGAGGTTTTTCTTGTTCTTGAGGTAGGGTTATGTTGCTATAAATTTCCCTATTAGAACAGCTTTTTGCTGCATCCCAAAGATTTTGGGCTGTTATGTTTTCATTTTCATTTGTCTCTATGTATTTTTTTATTTCCTCTTTGATTTCTTAGTTGACCTATTCACTGTTGAGTAACATGTTATTTAACCTCCATGTATTTGTGCTATTTCCAATTTTTTTTTTTTTCTTTTGTGGTTGATTTCTAGTTCTATAGCAGTGTGGTCTTTGGACTTTGATCTTTGAATCTTTGATCTTTGAATTTGCTGAGACTTGTTTTGTGTCCCAAAATGTGTTCTATTCTGGAAAATGTTTCATATGCACTTGAAAAGAATGTGTATTCTGCTGTTTTAGGATGGAATATTCTGAATGTATATGTTAAATCCAGCTGGTGCAGTATGTCATTCAAAAACACTGTTTCCTTGATTTTCTGTTTGGATGATCTGTCCATTGATGTAAGTGGGGTGTGAAAGTTTCCTATTACTGTTTTATTATTATTGATTAGTTCCTTTATGTTTGTTATTAACTGGTTGAAGTATTTGGGTACTACCATGTTGGGTGCATAAATATTTATAATTTATTATATCTTCTTGTTGGATTGTCCCCTGAATGATTATGTGGTATTCTTTGTCTCTTGTTATAAACCTTATTTGAAAATCTCTTTTGTCCAATATAAGTATTAGTACCTTGGTTTTCTTTTCACATCCATTTGAATGATAAATGCTTCCCATCCCATCACTTACACTCTGCATGCATCTTTGGATCTTGTAGGTAGTGTGTTGATGGGTCTTGTTTTTTATCTATTCTGTCACCGTATATCTTTTGATTGGAGCATTTGATGCATTTTCATTCAAAGGAATTATTGATAGGTATGTATTTATTGTCATTTTGTTACTTGTTTTATGTTTGTTTGTTTTTTTTGTTGTTGTTGTTCTCCTCTGTTCCTTTCTCCCCTTGCTCTTTTCTTTCACAATAAGTTGGCTTTCTTTAGTGATATACTTGGATTCCAGTCTCTATTTTTTGCATATTTACTGTGTTTTTGATTTGTTGTTATCATTTGGTTTATATATAATATCTTCTGTAGGTAGCAGTCCATAATAACTTGCTGGTCACTTAACTTTGAACCAGTTATTTACTCCTCTCCTCCCCATGTTTTAGGCATATGGTGTCATACTTTACATCCTTTTATTTTGTGAGTCCCTTGGCTGATATTTATAGATATACTTACTTTTACTGGTTTTGTGCTTCCTACTTTTCTTACTCTTATGTATGGTCTTTCCTTTACACTCAGAAAGTTCCCTTTAACACTTCTTGAAGAACTGGTTTTGTGACCATGAATTCCTGTAACTTTCGTTTGTCTGGGAAATTCTTTATCTTTCTTTCTATTCTGAAAGATAGTCTTGCTAGATAGAGTATTCTTCACTACAGATTTTTTTTTCAGATTTTTTTCTTTCAACACTTTGAATATATCATGCCTATCCCTTCTGCTCTGCAAAGTTTCTGCTGAAAAATTAGCTGATAGCCTTATGGGGTTCCCCCTTGTATGTAACTGTTTTTTGTTGTTGTTGTTGTTGTTGTTTGTTTTTTGTTTTTTCTCTCTCTTGCTGCTTTTAAAGTTCTCTCTTTATCACTGCTTTTTGCCATTTTAATTACTATGTGTCTTGGTGTGGACCTCCTTGGGTTGATTTAATAGGGGGATCTCTGTGCCTCTTGGATCTAGATTTCTGCTGTCCTCAGATTTGAGAAGTTTTCAGCTATGATTTCTTCAAATAAATTTTCTGCCCCCTTTTCTTTTTCTTCTTTTGCTAGAATCCCTATAATGTGAATGTTATTATGCTTGAAGGTATTGCTGAGTTCCCTGAGTCTATTCTCATTTTGCATGTTTTTTTTCTTTCACTTGTTCAGCTTTCTTACTTTTCATCACTCTGTCCTCCAGGTCATGGATTCATTCTTTTGCTTTGTCTAATCTACTAGTTATTCCATCTAGGTATTTTTTATTCCATTTATTGTGTTCTTCATCTCTGATTGGTTCTTTTTTTAAAAATCTCATTTTAAAAAACTGTTGTTCTCCACTCTTTTCTCAAGTCCAGTGAGTGTCTTTATGATAATTACTGTAATTTCTCTATGAGGCATATTACTTATCTCCATTTCATTGATATCTCTTGATGTAATTTTGTCTTGTTTTTATTTGGTACATATTCCTCTACCTCCTCTTTTTGTCTAACTCTCTGTGTCTGTTTTTGTGTGTTAGGAAAGAAAGCTACTCATGCACTTAAAAGTAATGGCCTTGTGAAGAAGAGGTCTTGTCGTGCCCTGCTGTGCAGTGTTCCCTGTTCAACAGAACCTGGTGCTTCAGGGGTGTCTCCTATGTGTGATGCATGTGCCCTCCTGTTGTGGCTGAGCTGCATTTTCCTTTAATCCAGTCATCTGCAATGGTTCTCTTTTCCTGTTGTGGGCAGTGTTTGGTCCCTGCATTGTTAGTGGGCCAGTCTGGGGTTGCCTTGGGCATGAGTTGAATCAGACCAGACATTTTTTAGAGATGCAGGAGCACAGAACTGCAGGGCAATTTCCTTGTGTTGTCCCTGGAGAAGCTTTCATTGGTGGGCAGGGCCTGCAGTCAGACAGGTATCTGCTCCTACCCTGCTGCTGGGGTTACAGTCTGACTGGTGTGTGTGGTTATCTTCCCCTCTCTCCAGGGCAGGAGTTATTTTGGAGTAGTGCTAGCCACTCTAGGGGCTCCTCCCACCCTGCCAGGCCTGTGGCACCACCCTATATGGGCTCTGACCAAGAGCATATTAGGGAGGGCAGGTCCCCTGAAGTACAGTGTGGGGTGGTTGTGGCAGGTTGCATGCTCATGAGCGGTCCTCTGTGGGAGTGGGCCTTGCAGCACCTAGACTTAGGCAGGCTGTCTGGAGGGTTGGATTGGCAGAAGCACAGTGCAGGGCAGGGGGGCTGGGGTGGCAGTGCTAGCAAGTTAGGTAGGTGGCAGTGTGTTTAAACTGGGGAACAGGGGAAGCAAATGGTGCCTGACAATTTCTTTGTTCCTGGAGGAGTTCCTCAGCCATTTCTGTCCTTCTGGGACACACTCTGAGATTAGTAAATAACTCTCCATCCTGTATGCCCCAGGCACCTTTCAAACTGCTGCTTGTATGCTATATTTCTATGGGCTGTTTGTTGTGCTGCCTCTTTAAGTGTGGGGACTCAGTTTACTCTCACCCTCCTGACTCTTCTATAGATGAGCATACTGCTTTTTTTAAATTCCAGTTTTTATGACCCACTGTTTTTAAGAATTCATGAAATTCAGCCTCTCTGGCTCTCAAAGCCAAATGTTATGGGGATTCTTTATCCCTCTGCAGGTTCCCCAGTGTAGGGGTATGTTTCTCTCCTTCTCTGTGCCTGCAGCATCCCTCCCTCCTGTGGACACTCCTGAGAGTCCATATAGTTCCCAAGTGGGTCTCTGCCCTTTCTACCAATCTTAGATGTGGCCTCTTCTCTACATTTAGTTGTGGAGTTTATTCTGCCAGGCTTCAGAGAGTTTTCTGGGTTATTTACACTGATGTGAGTGTTATCAAGTTGTATCAATGAGATGAGGTAAGCCTAGTATCCTCCTACTCCACCATCTTCCCCTGAACAAAAGAGATGTCTGTTGATGACTATAGCCTTATAGCATAGCTTGAAATCAGGAAGGTCCATGCCTCTTGTTTTGTCCTTTTTTCTCAGAAATTCTTTGACTCTTTAGGGTCTTTTCTATATAAATTTTAGGAGTGTTTTTTTCTACTTCTATAAAACATTCCACTGGAATGCTGGTAGGGATTGTATTGAATCTATAGTTGACTTTTGTAGTATTGACATTTTAACAATATTATTTCTTTCAATCCATAAACATGGGATACATTTCCATTTATTTGTGTATTTGATTTATTTCATGAATGTTTTATAGTTTTCAGAGTAAAGACCTTTTACCTCCTTAGTTAAGTTTATTCCTAAGTATGTTATTGTTTTTGATGCTATTGTAAATGGTATCAATTTATTTCTTTTTCAGAAAATTCACTTCTAGTGTTTAGAAATAGTACCTATTTTTATATGTTAATTTTTTATCATTCAACTTTACTGAATTTATTGATTAAATCTAACAATTTTTTTGTTTGAGTCTTTAGGATTTCCTATGTATAAGATCGTGTCATCTGTAAATAAAGACAATTGTACTTTTTCCTTTTCAATTCTGAAAGCTTTTATTTCTCTTACTTGTCGATTGCTCTAGCTAGTACTTCTAGTACTATGTTGAATAGGAATAGTAAGAGTGGACATCCTTGCCTTTTTTCTGATGTTAGAGGAAAAGCTTTCAACCTTTTACCATTGAGTGGGACATTAGCTGTGGGCTTGTCATATATGACCTTTACTATGTTGAGATTTGTTAAGAGTTTTCTTATGACTTTTATGCCTAATTGATTGAGGTTTTTCTTTATTATGAATAGATGTCAAATTATTTCAAATAACTGAGATAAGCAAATGGTTCTTTTCTTTCATTTTATTAATATGATGTATCACATTGGTTGATTTGCATATATTGAACCATTTTTGTATCTAAGGGCTAAGTCTGATTTGACTTATCATGGTCATAATGGTGAATAATATTTTTAGGTGCTGCTGAATTGGTTTGCTAGTATTTAATTGAGAACTTCTGCATCTATATACATCAGATATTGGTCTATAGGTTTCTTTTCTAGTGTTTTTTTCTGGTTTTGGTATCAGGAATGCTGACCTTATAAAATGAGTTTGGGAATGTTTCCTCTTCTAGATTTTGGAAGAATTTGAGACAGATTGATATTAATTCTTCTTGAAATGTTAGGTAAAATTCACCAGTGAAGCTATCTAGTGCTGGACTTCTCTTTGTTGGATTTTTTATTACTGATTCAGTACCTGTACTCCTTACTAGTACAGGTATGCCTTACTTTCTGAAAACTTGCATTATGCCACTTTGCTTTTATGAAAGACATACATTAGTACCCGTCTTTTTGCTAACCAAAAGAAATCCAAAGAGGATTTTTGGTTTTATTTAAAAAAAAAAAAAAAGCTTTTAACACAGTATTGTAGGTCTTTTCTGCTCTAATTTTATCATTTTGTTTCTTCTGCTAACTTTGGCTCATTTTGCTCTTCTTTTTCTAGTTCCTTAAGGCAGAGAGACAGATTGTTTATTTGGAATTTTTCTTGCTTCTTAATGTAGGCTTTTATTGCTATAAACTTCCTTTTTAGAGCTGCTTTTGCTATATCCCACAAGTTCTGGTATGTTGTGTTTTTATTTTCATTTACCTCAAGAAACTTTTCATTTCCCCTTTAATATATTCTTTGATCCATTGGTTTTTTAGGAGAATATGGTTTAATTTCTAAGTGTTTGTGAGTTTTCCCGTTTTCCTCTTGTTATTGATTTCTAGTTTCATGCCTTTATGGTCAGAGAAGTTACTAGTATGATTTCAATTTTCTTGAATTTTTAAGATTTGTTTTGTGGTCAACATATAATCTATCCTAGAAAAGATGTTTCATGCATGCTTTAGAAGAAAGTGTATTCTGCTATTGTTGGATAAAATGTTCTATATATGTATGTTAGGTCCATTTAGTCTATAATGTTCAAATCACTGTTTCCTTATCGAGTCTCTGAATGATTTATCCATTGTTGAGAGTTGGTTATTAAAATCCCCAAATATTATTGTACTACTGTTTATGTTTCTCTCTTTACTTTTGTTAGTTTTTACTTTATGTATTTAGATACTCCAATGTTAGGTTCATAAATATCTACAATTGTTTTATATTCTTGATTTATTCACTACTTTATCATTATATAATGACATCTTTGTCTCTTCACCATTTTAGGTTAAAGTCCATATTGTCTGAAATAAGTCTAGCTACTCCTGATATTTTTCTTATCATTTGCTTGAAATGTCTTTTCCCATATTCACTCTTTTTTTTTTAAAGATTTTATTTATTTATTTGAGAGAGAGAATGAGAGAGAGAGCATGAGAGGGGTGAGGGTCAGAGAGAGAAGCAGACTCCCTGCTGAGCAGGGAGCCTGATGTGGGACTCGATCCCGGGACCCCAGGATCATGACCTGAACCGAAGGCAGTCGCTTAACCAACTGAGCCACCCAGGCGCCCCTCCCATATTCACTCTTAGACTATGTGTGTCTTTAAGGCTAAAGTGAGTCTTTTATAGGCAGAAGCATACGGTTGGATTTTTTTTTTTTTTTTGTCCATTCAGCTATTCTGTGCCTTTTAATTGGAGAATTTAATCTGTTTATACTTAAAATAATTATTGATAGGGAAGAACTTACTATTGCCATTTTGTTCATTATTTTCTGGTTGTTTTGTAGATCCATTGCTCCTTGTTTCTAATTCTGCTGTCTCTTTTGGTGTGTTTTGATGTTTTTGATATCAATATGCTTTGACTTCTTTATCTTGTTCTTTTGTGTAATTCTATAAGATATTCCCTTATGGTTACCATGAAGTTTACATAAAGTATCTTAAACTTACAATACCCTATTTTCAACTGATAACAACTTAACTTGAATAAAATTTGTAACTTTACATTTTATTTCTCCTCCACCTCACATTTTAGGTTTTTGCTGTTACCATTTACCTGATTTATATATTGTGTAACTAATAACAGATTATTGTAGTTATGGATATTTTTATTATGTTCACTTTTTTCTTTTAAACTAGAGTTTAAGTGAATTATGCTCCACTATTACCATATTGCAGAACCTAACTGTAACTATATATTTACCATTACCAGTAAGATTCACACTAATTTTTTTTTTGTTTTTATGATGTTCATTAGCATTATTTTACTTCCACTCAAAGAACTCCCTTTAGCATTTCTTGTAAGGCAGGTCTAGGGGTAGTGAACTCCCTCAGCTTTTGCTGGCTTTGGAAAAGCTTTATTTCTCCTTTGTTTCTGAAAGACCCCTTTTCCATGTATAGAATTCTTGGCTGACAGTATTTTCTTTCAATATTTTGAATATGTCATCCCATTCTCTCCTGGCCTGAAAAGTTCTGTTGAAAAAACAATCAATAATCTTATGGAAATTTCCTTGTATGTAAGTTCTCTCTTCTCTCTTGATGCTCTTAAAATTACTTCTTTGTCTTTGACTTTTGACAATTTAATTTTAATGTGTCTCAGTATAGTCTTATTTGGGTTCAACATATTTGGAATCTTTAGGGTTCATGGATCTGTATGTCCATTTCTCTCCCCAGGTTTTGGAAGTTTTCAGCCATTATTGCTTTAAATATGCTTTCTATTTCTTTCCCTTTCTCTTTTTTTTTTAAATTCCCAAAATGAGAATATTATTTCATTTCATGTGTCTCACAATTCCCATAGGCTTTTTCACTCTTTTTTTAAAATTTTATTTTATTTTATTATGTTAGTCACCATACAGTACATCATTAGTTTTTGATGGAGTGTTCCATGATTCATTGTTTTTGTATAACACCCAGTGCTCCGTGCAGTACGTGCCCTCCTTAATATCCATCACCAGGCTAACCCATCCCCCCACCCCCTCCCCTCTAAAACCCTCAGTTTGTTTCTCGAGTCCATAGTCTCTCATGGTTCCTCTCCCCCTTGATTTTCCCCCCTTCATTTTTCCCTTCCTTCTCCTACTGTCCTCCATGCTATTCCTTATGTTCCACAAATAAGTGAAACCATATGATAATTGACTTTCTCTGCTTGACTTATTTCACTTAGCATAATCTCCTCCAGTCCCATCCATGTTGATGTAAAAGTTGGGTATTCATCCTTTCTGATGGCTGAGTAATATTCCATTGTATATATGGAACACATCTTCTTTATCCATTTATCTGTTGAAGGGCATCTCGGCTCTTTCCACAGTTTGGCTATTGCAGACATTGCTGCTATGAACATTGGGGTGCATATGGCCCTTCTTTTCACTACATCTGTGTCTTTGGGGTAAATACCCAGTAGTGCAATTGCTGGGTCATAGGGTAGCTCTATTTTTAAATTTTTGAAGAACCTCCACACTGTTTTCCAAAGTGACTGTACCAACTTGCATTCCCACCAACAGTGTAAGAGGATTCCCCTTTCTCCACAACCTCTCCAACATTTGTTGTTTCTTTCCCTGTCCGTTTTTGCCATTCTAACTGGTGTAAGGTGGTATCTCAATGTGGTTTTGATTTGGATTTCCCTGATGGCTAATGATGATGAACATTTTTTCATGTGTCTGTTAGCCATTTCTATGTCTTCTTCAGAGAAGTGTCTTTTCATACCTTCTGCCCACTTTTTGACTTGAGTATTTGTTTTTTGGGTGTTGAGTTTGAGAAGTTCTTTATAGATCTTGGATACCAGCCGTTTATCTGTAGTGTCATTTGCAAATATCTTCTCCCATTCTGTGGGTTGCCTCTTTGTTGTGTTGACTGTTTCCTTTGCTGTGCAGAAGCTTTTTATCTTAATGAAGTCCCAAAAGTTCATTTTTGCTTTTGTTTCACTAGCTTTTGGAGATGTATCTTGAAAGAAGTTAATGTGGGCGATGATCAAAGAGGTTATTGCCTATGTTCTCCTCTAGGATTTTGATGGATTCCTGTCTCACATTGAGGTCTTTCATTCATTTTGAGTTTATCTTTGTGTATGGCGTTAGAGAAAGGCTGAGTTTCATTCTTCTGTATGTAGCTGTCCAATTTTCCCAGCACCATTTATTGAAAAGACTGTCTTTTTTTCCATTGGATATTTTTTCCTGCTTTGTCGAAGATTATTTGACTGTAGATTTGAGGGTCCATATCTGGGTTCTCTATTCTGTTCCATTGGTCTATACGTCTGTTTTTGTGCTAATACCATGCTGTCTTGGTGATCACAGCTTTGTAATATAACTTGAAATCGGGCAACGTGATGGCCCCGGCTTTGTTTTTCTTTTTCAACATTTCCTTGGCAAGTTGGGGTCTTTTCTGATTCCATACAAATTTTAGGATTGTTTGTTCCAGCACTTTGAATAATGTCATTGGAATTTTGATCAGGGTGGTGTTGAAGGTATAGATTGCTCTGGGCAGCACAGACATTTTAACAATGTTTATTCTTCCGATCCATGAGCATGGAATGTTTTTCCATCTTTTTGTGTCTTCTTCAATTTCTTTCATGAGTGTTCTGTAGTTCCTAGAGTATAGATCCTTTACCTCTTTGGTTACGTTTATTCCGAGGTATCTTATGGGTTTTGGTGCTATTGTAAATGGAATCGTTTCTCTAATTTCTCTTTCTACACTTGCATTGTTAGTGTATAAGAAAGCAACTGATCTGTGCACTGATTTTGTATCCTGCCACATTACTGAATTGCTGTATGAGTTCTAGTAATTTGGGGGTGGAGTCTTTTGGATTTTCCACATAAAGTATCATGTCATCTGCAAAGAGAGGGAGTTTGACTTCTTTGCCAATTTGAATACATTTTACTTCTTTTTGCTGTCTGATTGCTGATGCTAAGACTTCTATTACTATGTTGAACAATAGTGGTGAGAGTGGGCATCCTTGACGTGTTCCTGATCTTAAGGGAAAGGCTCTCATTTTTTCCCCATTGAGGAGGATATTCGCTGTGGGTTTTTCATAGATGGATTTTATGAACTTGAGGAATGTTTCCTCTATCCCTATACTCTGAAGAGTTTTAATCAGGAAAGGACGTTGTATTTTGTCAAATGCTTTTTCTACATCAATCGAGAGGACCATATGGTTCTTCTCTCTCGTCTCATTAATGTGTTCTATCACATTGATTGATTTGCAAATGTTGAACCACCCTTGCCATCCTGGGGATAAATCCCACCTGGTCATGGTAGATGATCCTTTTAATGTATTGTTGGATCCTATTAGCTAAGATTTTGCTGAGAATTTTGGAATCCATATTCATCAGGGATATTGATCTGAAATTCTCCTTTTTGATGGGGTCTTTGCCTGGTTTGGGGATTAAGGTAATGCTGGCCTCATAGAATGAGTCTGGAAGCTTTCCTTCTGTTTCTGTTTTTTGAAACAGCTTCAGGAGGATAGGTATTATTTCTTCTTTGAATGTTTGGTAGAATTCCCCAGGGAATCCATCAGGCCCTGGACTCTTGTTTTTTGGGAGGTTTTTGATCACTGCTTCAATCTCGTTACTGGTTATTGACCTAGTCAGGTTGTCAATTTCTTCCTTTTTCAGTCTTGGTAGTTTATAGGTTTCCAGGAATGCATCAATTTCTTCCAGGTTGCTTAATTTATTGGCATATAGTTGTTGATAATAATTTCTAATAATTGTTTCTATTTCCTTGGTGTTAGTCATGATCTCTCCCCTTTCATTCATAATTTTATTAATGTGGGTCCTTTCTCTTTTCTTTTGGATATGTCTGGCCAGTGGTTTATCAATCTTCTTAGTTCTTTCAAAGAACCAGCTTCTAGTCTCATTGATCTGATCTACTGTGTTTCTGGTTTCTAATTCATTAATCTTTGCTCTAATCTTAATTATTCTCTTCTAATGTGTGGCTTAGGCATCATGTGTTGCTTTTTCTCCAGTTCTTTAAGGTGTAAAGTTAGTTGGTAAATTCGGGATTTTTCTCTTTTTTTGAGTGAGGCTTGGATGGCTATGTATTGAGTGAGGCGTAGATGGCTATGTATTTCCCTCTTAGGACCGCCTTTGCAGTATCCCATAGGTTTTGGACTGATGTGTTTCATTCTCACTGGTTTCCATGAATTGTTTAAGTTCTTCTTTGATTTCTTGGTTGACCTAAACATTCTTGAGCAGAGTGGTCTTTAGCTTCCTAGTGTTTGAATTTCTTCCAAATTTTTTCTTGTGATTGAGTTCCAGTTTTAAAGCTTTATGGCCTGAGAATATGCAGGGAATAATCTCAATCAGTATCAGTTGAGACCTGATTTGTGACCCAGTATGTGGTTTGTTCTGGAGAAAGTTCCTTGTGCACTTGAGAAGAATGAGTATTCTGTTGTTTTAGGGTGGAATGTTCTGTATATATCTATGAAGTCTATCTGGTCCAGTGTGTCATTCAAAGCTCTTGTTTCTGTGTTGATTTTCTGCTTAGATGATCTGTCTATTGCTGAGAGTGGAGTATTGAGGTCTCCTACAATTAACGTATTATTATCAATATGACTCTTTATTTTGGTTAACAGTTGACTTATGTAGTTGGCTGCTCCCATGTTGGTGGCATAGATGTTTACAGTTGTTAGATCTTCTTGTTGGATAGACCCTTTAAGAATGATATAGTGTCCTTCTATGTCTCTAACTACAGTCTTTAGCTTAAAAACTAATTTGTTTGATATAAGAATTGCTACCCTAGCTTTCTTTTGAGGTCCGTTGGCATGGAAGATTGATCTCTATCCCTTCACTTTCAGTCTGGATGTATCTTTAGGTTAAAATTGAGACTCTTGTAGACAGCATATGGATGGGTGCTGTCTTTTTATCCAGTCTGCAACCCTGTGCCATTTTATGGGAGCATTTAGGCCATTCGTGTTGAGAGTGATTACTGAAAGATACGAATTTATTGTCATCATGTTGCCTGTGAAGTCCTTGTTTCTATAGACTGTCTCTGTAAATTTCTGTTCTATATCACTCTTGGGGTCTTTCTCCTTTTATAGAACCCCCCTTAGTATTTCTTGCAGGGCTGGCTTAGTGATCACATATTCTTTCAGTTTCTGCCGGTCTTGGAAGCTCTCCATCTCTCCATCCATTTTAAATGACAGCCTTGCCAGATAAAGTATTCTTGGTTGCATATTCTTCTCACTTAATACCTTGAATATGTCTTGCCAGGCCTTTCTGGCTTGCCAGGTCTCTGTGGATAGGTCTGACATTATTCTGATGTTCCTCCCTCTGTATGTAAGGAATCTCTTCCCCCTAACTGGCCTTAAGATGGTTTCCTTGGTTCTAAAATTTGCGAGTTTTACTATTACATGCTGGGGCATTGGTCTGTTTTCCTTGATCTTGGGAGGGGTCCTCTCTGCCTCTAGGACATGAATGTTTATTTCATTTCCAGATTAGGGAAGTTCTCAGCTACGATTTGCTCAAATATATCTTCTAGTCCTCTCTCTCTCTCTCCACCCCCTCAGGGATCCCAATAATTCTGACATTGGAACGTTTCATGGTGTCACTTATTTCTCTAATTCTGTTTTCATGGATTGTAGAGTTTTTTCTCCCTGGCCTCCTCTTTTTCCTTCTTTTCTATCAATTGGTCTTCTAGATTACTAATTCATTCTTCTGCCTCGCTTACCCTAGCTGTTAGATTATCTAGATTAGATTGGATCTCATTGATAGCATTTTTAAGTTCTGCAGTTCAGCTTCCATTTCTGCCCTTAAAGACTCTATGTTGCCATTAATTGATTTCTCCATTCTAGCTATCGCCTTCATAACTGTTACCCTGAAGTCCATTTCTGACATCTTGGTTATATCTGTATCCATTTGTAAATCTGTGGCAGAAGTCACAGTCTCTGAGTCTTTCCTATTTTGTGGGTTCTTCCTCCTAGTCATTCTGTTGAGGAGTGGTTGAGGGAATGTACAGAGTCCAAATTATTGACCACAACCCAAGCAAGATGCACCTGTTTTCTAGGGACCTTAGGGCTGCTGGCCTCTTGTTTTCCCAGCCTGTCTTCTGGGGGAGGGACCTGCTGCACTGTTACTCAGGCAACCCTGTTCCGGCAGAGTTGCCCTGCCCCCTGTGGTGGGGGATAGGCTCAGTGAAAACCGGTTTTGGGGGGCTTTTGTTCTCTGGCGGCTTTCCCTCGTGGCTTTCTGCATCTCTTCTGAGAGCCAGAGCAGAAGAGACTGTTTCCAACCCACTGCCTCAGAGCAGAGAGATCTCAGTCTGTTCTTCAGTGAGCTCTCCATGCCACACTATCTCCATTTCTGTCCATGCTGCTATAAACTGCAGTGTCCTAGGTTGTGTGCCCCTCAGCAGGGCTCCCAATCCTCATCTCCAGGTCAGGGCTCGGGGCACGTCTCTGCCCTTTGTGCTTCTAAAACCGCCAACTGCCCCCAATTCCTATGCGTGGCCCCACTGCTCCAGGTTTCAGTCTGGGAGGCTGCGCTAAAGTCCTTTCCCTGCTGCTATTCGTCTGAGAGTCTGTGCCCTGTCCCCAGCATGGGAGGCTTTCACTCACCGGTGGTGCAGGATCCCCACAGCTTCCTCCCCCTTCCATTTATCTTCTAATATCTGCCCGCAGAATCACGGCTCCCTGCTTCATACCTCCAAACCAACTGCCAGTGATATTCTGTTTGTAGAGATCCAGATATATCTTCTTACATCTCAGGCTGATTTCATGGGTGTTCAGAGTGGTGTGGTAGATATCCAACTCAATTCAGGGGACCAGTTCTTTCTTTTGCATGGTCAAGTATACTTTTGAAACTATTGAATTCTTCAGTTCAATCATTATAGTTTTCAACTCTAGGATTTCTATTTGTTTGGTTTGTTGTTGTTTTTTGATGATTGCTATTTCCTTATCAAACTTCTCATTTTGTTCATGCATCATTTTCCTAATTTAGTTTAGTTGTCTGTGTTTTCTTGTAGTTCACTAATCTTTCTTAAGAGGGTTATTCTGAAGTCTTTGTCTGACACTTCATAGACCTCCCTTTCTTTAAGGTAAGTTATTGGAGTTTTATTCCTTCCCTAGTGTCATATTTACCTGATTTTTATTGCTTTTTAATTCCTTACATTGGTGTCTGTGTATTTGAGTAATCAGGCTCCCCTTCTAGATTTTTACAGGTTTGCTTTGTTAGAGGCAGTCAGCTGTCTGGGCTTTTGGATGTGTCTGCTGGTATTGTCCTTGTGTACATGGGGCCTGCTATTATGATCTATATTTGGGTGAGTCAACTATTTGGGCTCTGAGAATGAGGATGGGGGTTTTGCCTCTGTCTGAGAACAGTTAGATAGGACTGTTGGCTTGGTTCTCTACCAGGAGGCTGTAGGATGAGCTTTGTGATTGTCTGGATTTTGGATCAAATTACTAGATACCCAGGACTGGGTATTATATTCAATGATAGATGGGGTTATCAGTTAGTTTCCCTATGCTGAGGGGCAACAGGATGAGACCCAGGGCCTCTACAGCTGATTGTTTGGCCTGAATCAGTCCAGAGAGTGCACTGAATTCCCTAGTCAGATGAGTCTACCAGTTTTGCTCTGCAGATGACAGAAGCCACAGGCTGTGCTCTCTGTTCAAGGACAGTTGAATGGACTATCCAGTTTCCCACGAGCTCTGGTTAGGTTTCCTTTTTGGACATGCTGAAGGATATATTCAATGATGAGCATAGCTACTCATTAGATTCCCTGCCCAGGTATAGTGGGAGAAGCAGCTCCAAAGTGGGGAAAGCTCTTTATTTGTTGTCTTAACTCAAATTGTCCTGCACTCAACATTCCCTCACTGAACAGGGATACTGGCTTTGCTCTGAACCCTATTGATTCTGCCTTCCTCTCAGCTGAGTGCTGCTGGACCACATAACTTTCAGGAGTTGTTGCCAGCCCTTCTGGTTGGATGGAGCCAGAAGGCACACTCCTCTGTGGGTGGGGCCTTGTCTCAGCTCCTTTGCCTGGATGGGAGGGGTAGGGGTCACTCCAGGCTACTCTCAATTTCCCAAACAGGCTCTCTGGATGGGAGCAGCCAGGAACTACCCTCAGTCTTGATTATGAATTCAAACTTGTACTTGTGTGTAGCATGGGAATACTCCATGCCCAGTCCTGGGTTTGTTCTGGGGGCTATCAGCTCTGTTCACCCACTCTCAGATCAAGCATTGCTGGACCACACTGCTTCCAGGAATTGTCTCCAGTCCTTCTGGTCATTTGGGACCAGGAAATACTCTCCATAGTAGATGTAAGGCTGTGATTTAGTTCTTTGCCTGGGTGTGGGCAAACTGGGCTCTAGAACCAGCAAAACTCCTCGTTTGAGGATCTGAATCAGACAAATCTATACCCTGCTGAGTTCTTTGGTAAGAGTGTACCCTTGATTTGGTTCTGCTGATGAGCAGAACTACTGGTTGGGATTACTACTTGGGCCCTGTAGGTATGAACTTAGTCTGCCAAGATCCAAGTGCTGGTTGTTGCAAGTCCCTCCCCTCTTCTCCATCACAGTCAGATTCCCAGTGGTTGACCCCCACAGATTCCCCTGAATTTCCTGTGGTGTGAGATCAGAGAAGGAGCTCCCACATAGTGACCCACAATGCTGGGGTGGGAGCTGGTTATCCCCGCTGGGCTTTCTTTTCCCACTAGAGGAACTGGAGGTTCAGGGGAGACCACTCCACGTGGTGCTATGCTGGCCTGGAGGAAGGGCAATGTAGTCAACATGTAGCCATTTCTCTTACCCTTCTAATGCAGTCTGTCTTGATCTCTGTGCATTATCTCCATGTTCTAACTTTCTCTCAGTGGTGTGTTGTTCTTGTATAGATGTTCATTGTTCTTGTGATGAGGAGTGAAGTCAGGAACAACCTATGTTGCCGTCTTGGTGACATTGCTACCCCTACTTTTCTAATACTGAGTTGCTGAGGCTGAAGTAGAGAATTCCTACTTTCTTTAAGGACACCGAATATTAATGAGTAAGATTTTTTTCTTACTGCCGAAACATCTCAGTGCAATGCAGTAAAGGACATCATTGGAACTAAACAATATAGGAGTGCCAATGGTGCAGTCACAGTGGAAGGACATGCACAATAAAAATTTTAACCAAAAAGTGGAAATGTAGTTGCATGTTCATCAGAATAAATGTTCTGATTTACAAGAGTGAGTTAGTAAGAAACATTCACAAAAGAATCTGGCCTCTTACGTATCAGCAGCAGGACTTTAGTGTTGATGGTGTGGTTCTTGTAACTTGATGACTGGCTGGGAATGCTTTGCAATGGAGATCTGCAGAGTTGCACACATGCTCTCTGCTACTGCCTCTGTATTTTCTTGTTTTTTTTTTTTTTTTTTTTTTTTTAATTAATTTCTCTTCCTGAAGGGAAATTGTTTTTTTTTTTTTCCCTTTTTATTATGGAGGGAGTAATGATACTGTTTCTTGATAAAGAATGAATTGCTCACATTCAGAAAAGAAAAGAAAGTTCCTGAGATTATGCTGCTGAGGGTGGGGGATACAGGGAAAACTAGTGTCTCTGGCCTGAGGAGATCTTGTGAAGGAAGGCGTGGATCGATGTGCTGATGAGACCTCCTGTCTGCAGGAAGGGCTGCATGATGCTCACCCACAGGGGATAGGTGAGCCATCATTCATTATGGATTCTCATAATTAACCACCACCACCTTAATGCATATTGGCAAAGCAAACCCAAGGTAGGAATGATGGGCTATTATCTGTGTACCTCATTTTTAAAGTTATTTTTATTGTGGAAAAGATCATATATGCAAAAGCATGTATAAAATATACCCACACTGTTTAAGAAATAATAAAAACAATTTTGATGCTGAATATACAAGGTGAAGAAATGGAACTCTACCAGGACTTAGATTACCCCTCCCAGGTGACATTGCATCCCTACAATCTCCCTGCCAGGAGGAAATGCTATCCTGATTTTATGTTAAATATCCTGTTGCTTTTCCTATGTTTTACCCTTTATGAATATACCTATAAACATAAATTAAATTAGACTATGTGGTTATATGTATTTTTAACTTTTTAAACTAATGAAATATAAAATTAATATTCAATGCTGGTAAAGATTAGAACAAATTGAAATTTATTGTGCTGGCAGCTGTGTTAAACAGTACTACAACCAAACTCTATGTGTCCTTATATTTTTCCATCTCTCTTATGTTATCAAAAATACATAATTACATTTTATGTATTTATTTCTTTCCCTGCACATTGCTGTACATTGTAAAATTTATCTACTTTCTTATAGAGTTTTACACATAAAGCTCTATCTGTGGTACTATATTTTATAGATATAAATCTACTCTGACAAAAAGCAATTTGGTAATAAATATTAAAAACCATAAAAGCTTCATATCCTTTGCACTATTAATTCCACTTTTGGGAATTTATCCTAGAGATATGTATTTTGTTTTGTTTTTTCCTAAAAAGGAGTCAAGTTACATGATAAATATTTTCATTGCAGCATTATTTATGTTTTCTAAAGCTTGAAAATAAGCTAAATTTAGAATAGGGGAGCAGTTAGATAAACTGTGCTAGTTCTTTTCATTGGACTCTTTTGTGGCAATGACACATAACAGTATAAAGACCACATAAAAATATGCAAACGTTTGTGACTTAATATTAAGTAAAAACATAAAGCAAGATATACAACTCATGCATTATTATATAGAAGAGCACATGAAAATGCTAGTAAGTAAAGTAAACAATCAAGTTATTCTTTCATTTGGTTTTGGAAAATTAACTACCTTTGCCATATTAATAAATTTTCTATAATGTTGTAGAAACTTTACAATTTATATTTTAAGAAAATAAAATAAATGTAGAATGTTTCCAGTAGAAACTTTGAAAAACATTATTTTATGTCTGAAAGAATACATTAAAATTATTTTTTATTTTCTGAATGAAATAGGAACAGTGTTTTACATATAGTTGAGACTCAAATATTTATTTGACTGTACAATCATTAAAATTATGAATTTACCTTTAAATTGGGAGTTTTTGAGTATAATTATTGGCTGTGTTATTATTTAACAAACAGTTTCTCTGTATTTTAAGAATCTTTTTAGGGAAACTAAAATTCTGTAGAAACAAAACAAATGAGCAAAGGGAATAAGAATTGATTTTGAATTACAGTCTGCAAAGAAAGGAACTTAATTTCACATCACCAATGTAAGCTTTTCCATTTCAAATAAAAACTAAATATTTTGAGTATATTTGTATATTTAAAAATTTTTTTTTCCTTTTAATCAATTCTTGATTATATGGCCAGTTTTACCTGTCTAGTTTGCATTTTATAAAGGGATTTCTACTCTATTCATTTGCTTTAATGTTATCAACACTTCTGCATCCTAAATATAATTGTATGGAGGCAATAAACAGAGTTTTAACAGTAATATAGTTTATTGGTTGGCTTCAATCCTTTCTGAACAAAGTATGCAGTAATAAAGTATTATCATTTATCAGAAAAATGTTAAATTTAGGCATAGGTTATTTGTAAAATATGAAGGAAGTTCTAATTTATCATTACAGGTTTCTTTAAAGCTATATATGGGTCCCGCATATAAATTGTACAATGAGAAATATTAGTAAATATTTTAAAAAGCTCAGTAAGAAGTGATCCTTTGTTGCTCAGAGGGAAGTTGTGATCCCATTTTTGAAAACAGACATTGAAGTTCAGAAATGTGACAGCAATGATCTTAGCGAGTACACTTGTAGAAAATTTAGTCTGAAAATAAGTTTAAATATAAGACTTATAATATTAAATCCATAGTAGAAATAGAGTGTATATTAGTATTTATTTAAAAGAATAATGACTGGATATTATAATTTGTTATATTTTTATGCTATCTTCATTTCATAAGAGACAAGTAGAGGCTTAGAGACCTCAGATTATATTGATAAGTTATATTACAACCATCCCTAAACAAATAAAAATGCTATGATAAAGAATTGTTATTTTGGAGCTTCTAAGGATTTCACCAAGATGGTGAGATAGGAGGTTCCTGACTTTCTCTTCTCCCACCGCTGTACCAAGTATCCAGCTATATACAGATGAGTTCACTTTGAGAGATATCCAGAAACTAACTGAGTGACTCCTACATATCAAGGTGACAGAAAATACCCACATCAAAATGGGTGGGAAAGGCTGAGATACATTCTCACCATAGATCCTACCCCTGGCACAGAGCCTTACAACCAGGAGAGAACTTTCAACTCCCAAATTCTCCCTGAGGAGCAAACAGTTTGGACTATACACTTAGTGCCCCAACTTGAAAGGCTACCACCTGAAGAACAGGTCACCAAATCACCTAGCTCTGATAGCCAATGGGGCTAGGCATTCATGAGTCTCACAGGACCGTGTTAAACAAAAAAAATCAATTTCAAGTGGGCACACAAGCACTTCCCACAGCTATCCCTCCTGGACTTAGCAAAGAGGGAGCAGGCAAATACATACATACATGCATACATACATACATACATACATACCCATCTCCTAGTTTCTCCATGGAGAGAACTGGACTGCATAATTTCCCAGCTGCTGCCTGAGGTTGCAACCTCTAATCAGTTTGCATGTGAAAACTGATGGGTCCTCCTGGAAGACTGAAAGGGCTGGTGGACATGTCCCTTGCCATCTCTCCTGGGCTCACTCCAGCAGTTAAACCAAGTCTCCATATTCTTCCTGAGAGAGGCTTGTCCACACATCCAGCACCCCAACTGTTACATTATAGCTGTAACCCGAGAGCCTGGTCCCAAAATCACCTAGTTCTGGGAGCTGACAGGTCACAGCATTCACAAGGCCCCTGGACCACATAAAACATAGAAGCAGTTCTAATTGGGCACAAAAGTACTCTCAGAGCTTGGCTATTCCCTCTGACTTAGCATAGAGTGTGTAGGCAAAAATACCCAACTCCCAGTTTCCCCCGATAGGGCCTGAACTATATATCTAACATCCTGACTTTCCCAAGCTGCTGCCTGGTCCCAACTGGCTTGCATTGAAGAGCTGAAGGGAGGCATTAGGTAGACAACTGGGAGCCTTACCTGACATGGGGGCATTTTCTACACCTCTGGGACACTGACAGGTCTTGGCACATCCTGATCTGAAACAGCAGCTTGGACAAACAAAAAAGGTTGACAGACAACCAGGAGCTTTGCCTGGGCTGACCGATGAGGTTCATCTCCTAAATGAGGCCAGTCTTTCAAGACTGAGAAAGGTGGCTGTTTTATCTAATCCACAAAAACCAATACAAAAAATAAAGAAAAATGAAGAAACAGGAATATGTCCCAAACAAAGGAAAAAGATAAATCTCCAGAAACTGACCTTAATGAAACAGAACTAAACGTTTTATCCAGCCGAGAGTTCAAAACAATGTTTGTAAAGATGCTCACTAAAGTCAGATAGAAAGAAAGAACCAAACAGAAATCATAGAGGTGAAGAATGCAATAATTAAACTGAAACACTCAATAGAGGGTTTTAACAGCAGACTAGATCAAGCAGAAGAAAAGATTGACTGGACTGAGAGAGGAGATTCAAATAAATAAAATGAAAAGATGAAAGAGAAGCCATTACAATTTTTGTTAAAAATAAAATCAGAACAAAAAAAGGATCATAAGGGACTGTAATGAACAATTATACAGCAACAAATTGGATAATCTGGAAGAGATGGATAAATTCTTGGAAACACACAACCTACCAAGGCAGAACCATAAATAAATAAAAAAATCTGAGTGGACCAATTATGAGTAAGGAGATTGAATTGGTAATCAAAAACCTCCTAGCCAAGAAAAATGCAGGACCAGATGCCTTCACAGGTGAATTCTGCCAAACATTTAAAGAATTAACACCAATCCTTCTTAAATTCTTTTTAAGAATTGAAGAGAAGGGAACACTTTCAAACTTATTTTATGAGGTACCAAAATACCAAGGCCAGATGAAGAAAGTAGGAGAAAAAATTACAGGCCAGTATCCCTACTGAACATAGATTAAAAGATCTTAAACAAAATATTAGGAAACCAAATTCAACAGTACATTAGAAGGATCATACACTGTGATCAATTGGAATTTGTTTTTGAGATACATGGATGGTTCAACATCTGCATATCAATAAATGTGATCTACCACATGAACAAAATTAAGGATAAAAATCATAGTATCTCAATAGATGCATAAAAAAATTTTGACAAAATACAACATCCTAGCTAAAGCAATTAGGTAAGGAAAGAAATAAAAGACAGCCAAATTGCAAAGGAAAAAGTAAAACTGTCTCTGTTTACAGATGACATGAATATTTATGAAGAAACCCCCCCCAAAATGGTTAGAACTAATAAACTAATTTAGTAAAGTTGCAGGATAGAAAATCAATATACAAAAATCAGTTGTGTTTCTATACACTAACAATGTACTATCAGAAAAAGAAATTAAGAAAACAATCCATTTACAATAGCATCAAAAATAGTGAAACACTTAGGAATAAATTTAACCAAGGAAGTGAAATATCTGTACACTGAAAACTATAAAATATTGATGAAAGAAGTTTAAAAAGACATAAATAAAGGAAGATAGTTTGTGTTCATGAATTAGAAGAATCTACAGATTCAATATAATCCCTATCAAAATTCTAATGGCATTTTTCATCAAAACAGAAAAGACAATCCTCAAATTTGTATGGAACTACAAAAGACCCCAAACAGCCAAAGCAATATTGAGCCAGAAGAACAAAGCTGGAGGCATTACACATTGTGATTTCAAACTGTTTTACAGAGCTATAATAATCAAAACAGTGTAGTATTGTCATAAAAAGAGACACACTGATCAATGAAACAGAATGGAGGGTCCAGATAATTCTACACCTATATCTGGTCAATTAATTTTTGACAAAGGTACCAAAAATAAACAATGGGTAAAGGATTTTTCTTCAATAAATGATGTGGGAAAACTGGATATTCATATACAAAGAAATTAACTTGGACCCCCATCTTAACTATATACATGAATCAACTCACAATGGATTAAAAACTTGAACATTAGGCATAAGACCATAAAATACCCAGAAGAAAACATAAGGGATAAGCTCCTTGACATTGCTCTTGGCAATGATTATTTTTTGGATTTGACACCAAAAGCAAAATAAATAAAAATAAACAAGTGGGACTACATCAAACTAAAACCATCCCCAAACCATCAACAAAATGAAATGGTAACCTATGGAATGAGTGAAAATATTTGCAAACCACATATCCAATAAGGAGTTAATATCCAAAATATACAATAAACTCATACAACTCAGTAGCAAAAAAAATTAATTTTTAAAGTAATCTAATTAAAAAATGGGCAGAGTATCCAAATAGATATTTTTCCAATGAAGACATACATGTGGCCAATAGGTAAATGAAAATTGCTCAGCATCACTAATCATCAAGGAAATGCAAATCAAAACCACAATGAGATATTGCTTCATACCTTTTGGAATGGCTATTATCAAAAAGAGAAGGGATAAACACATACTGGAGAAGATGTGGCAAAAAGGGAACCCTTGTACACTGTTGGTGGGAATGGAAATTTGTGCAACCACTGTGGAAAACAGTATGGAACTTCCTCAAAAATTAAAAGTGGAACTACTGTATGATCCAGAAATCCTACTTCTGGATATATAGCCAAAGGAAAGGAAATCACTATCTCAAAAAGGTATCTGTACTCCCATGTTCATTGCAGCATTATTCATTCATGAGAGCCAAGACTTGGAAACAACCTAAGTGTCTATTGATAGATGAATGGATAGAGAAAATGTCACACACACACACACACACACACACACACACACACACCCTGGAATATTAATGAGCCTAAATAAAGAAGGAAATCTTTCCACTTGTAACAACATGGGTGACACTGGAGGGCATTATGCTAAATGAAATAAGTCAGGCAGAAAGACATGTTATCACTTATATGTGGCATTAAATTGAAAACAAACTCATAGAAACAGAGAATAATTTTGTGGTTGCCAGGGCCTGAAGGGTGAGGGAAATGGGAAGAGGATGATAGAAGGGTACAAACTTTCAGTAATAAGATTAATAAGTTCTAAGGATCTAATGTACAGTATGGTGATTATAGTTGATAATACCATATTGTGTAATTGAAATTTGCCAAGAGAGTAGTTCTTAAACACTGTCACCAAAAAAAGGAAGTGACTATGTGAGGTGATGAATGTATTACTTACCTTAATTATGGGAGTCCTTTTATAATGTATATGTATATTAAATCATCACCTTGTACACTTGAAATATAATTATATTTGTTTATTTACCTCAGTGAGGCTGGGGGAAAAATAAAAGTGTCAGGAGTGAAAAAAAAAATAAAGTCACTGAAAAATGTTTTAAAAATTATTAATGTAAAAAACATTAAATAAAATAAATAAACATTGTTAATGTAATTATACTTACTATCCAGGTACCATGACAACGTCACAAACGTCACAATATCACAACTTATTGTGAATACTATTTCCTATCTGTAGCTATTGAACCAGTTAGGTACTTTGCATTGCCTGTTGAGTTTGGCTTTGGAGTGCCCCTTACCTGTGTGAGAGGCACAGTCTGAGAAAAAAAGAAAGATGGCTGTTCCTTATGAAGAGGATTTGAATACATTTTTCCAGCTCAGAAAGGTGCCTCTTGGAAAGGAGGTGGGAGATGTAAGAGGTGACTTGTTATTATTTAATTTAATAACATTTGTTATTAAGGGTGTGGAAGAACATGGAAGAAAAAGCCATAAACATGGCATCAGTACCTGAAAAACTTGTGAGTTTTTTGAGATATAAAGATTAGTATCAAATTTGTGACTTACAAGAAAATGACTACAGGAAGAGTTTGGAAGGGGCCCACAGCGAAAAGAGAGAGAACCCAGTAATGATAGAGAGCAATGTTGGGCAGAGTAATGGGGGAGAATTGCCTGGAGAAAGATTATTTAGATGCAATAGGTGAAAAGTTATATGAATAACTACCTAAAGAAGGTATCTCATAATTACATAGCAGTGGTGATCATAAAAGGCATAATTGATGAGTTTAAATCCCAATTAGGTAGTACTCTCTGTTAGCTTTAAGTTACAGAGAAATCTTCTTTACACTAGAGAAAATATAAAGGTGAGAGGATTCTGAGACAGAGCAATGGGGGGGGGGGGGAGGGGGGCATTTAGGGATGATGGTAAGAAGACCAGAATGAAAGACTGTGTGGTGTTTACAAATTCAGCAAAGGTCCAAAGAAATTTTTAAACTATTTTGTGATAATTGTGGCAGACCAGTAGGAATAAGAGACTAGAGATTGTATGATGCTTGAGTAAATGATACACATACACATATGCAAATATATGTGTGGATGTGTTATGTGTGGGTGCATGTACATGTGTGAGTGACAGAGACAGAGACAGAGAACATATGCATGTCAAGAATAACTTTAAGTCTGATGTGTGGTTGCAAATATAGTATGTCAGATCTGGAATGTCTGAACTGGAATTAAGAGATCATCTCATCTACCTATTTGTGTCATGATCTTAGAGATCATCTCATCTACCTTTTTGTGTCATGATCCATGAGCCCGTCTTCAACATTTTGCAAAGTGGTTGTCTAACAGCTGCCTAGGATTGTCCAGTGAAAATGAACTCACTGGGTTTACGAGGTGGTCCATTCCATCTATAGACAAAGGAATAAACGTGAAGGGAAACACATTTTTCTCTGTCCTTGTGAGAATCACCACCATAGCTCATCTTTTTGTGTTCTTAAGTCATGGGACAGAAAACCCTATAACTTTAGTCTAGATCAGTGCTGTCTAATGGAGTAGCCCCTAGTCAACATGTGATTACCTGATACGTGAAATGCTGTAAGTCCCAAATTGAGATGTGCTGTGCACACCAGATTTTGGAGATTTAGTGCAAGCAAAAGAATATATTTTATTAATAATCTCACTATTGATTATGTTGAGATAATAGTATTTAAGGTATATTGGATTCATTAAAATATATTACAAAAATAACTGTCTTTAAAAATGTGGCAATTAGAAAAATTTCAAATCATACCAAATGACATAAAAACCTTAAAATTATACACCCACATTATATTTCTGTTGGACAGTGATGGTCTGTATCATATTTACACTTAGTTCTTTTGTTGGCATATGCTCCTTTTTTCCCCTAACTCTAGGTTTCACCAGATGACATGATTAACACAAAATCTAAACTTCCAAGTTCTTTAATTTCTAGCCAGCCTTTATGGCCCTAGAACTACCTTCCTATTCCCTAGAGACTGTATTATTTAAGTCAGTGTTTCCCCACATCACAGGACCAGCAGGTGGCTTGGGTTGCTTGCTAAAGTAGTGCTGCCTATGCCTCTTCTAACTCTACTGAATCAACTTCTCCGGGGGCGGCCCTATGGCAGCCAAGCTTGGTAAACTCTGCATTAGGGCAGGTTCTACAATGGTTTTCATTTCTGTAGGACAAAACGTGAACTTTTTAAAACCTGGTTAGGTCCTATCTTTGCTTGATTGTAAATAGCTTTACTTCACATTCTCCCCATTCTAGGAGATATCTAAGATAAGTGCTCTGCACTCTGTTTTCCTACTGCAACAATAAGCAAACTAAGCTGCACATTTAAATCATCTGGGAACTTTAAAAAACTACTGAAGCTCAGGTCAAATCCCTAAAGTTTTTATTTACTCCATCTTAGGAGGGTTGTGGAAATTGAAATTTTCTTCTAAAGTTCCTCAGGATACCAGATGAGAATCTCATTTGGTGGTTTGAGCACACTCCTGTTTCAGAGCTTTACCACACATTGTTATAATTATTTGTTCACACATGTCCCATTACCCTAGACTGAGCACCTGGAGAATATGGACAACATCTTGTTTTCTTCGTATCACAAATGCTGGGTATGAAAAATGCTCAAATACTTTTTGGATGAATGTTTCAATGAACTATACTCAGTGTGGGTTGGTGAGTAGACGAGGGAGGTAACAGAAAATAGCATGTGAGGGAAATCACTTAAATCTATTTTGAAATCTTTTCTAAATCCATGTGCTGATAATCTGGAATACACTTGCAAAAAGATAATCTGGAATATATTTCCTGTTAGAAAGTGGGTTTACCTGTAGAATTAGTTTATTTGCTAAAAAGAACAAGTATTGGATATGTAAATTGAAAATTACCTTTGTATAATCAGAAAAAAAAAATAACTGAAGTTAACTGGACAAACAAGAAGGATTTTTACCCAGGAATATAAAAAAATACTAAGAACAGTGTTAGAAAGACAAATAAAAACCATATAACTAACCCCTACTCTCAAGGTACTATGAATAATACAGTATTTAACATAAACATGACAGAAACAATGAAAAGAGAAAGAAAAGTGGAAAGAAGAGAATATTTATATTTGAAAAATCAGCAAATACTTTAAAGAACTCATTTGAAACAAAAATAGCAAAAATAAAGATATAAGTAGTCAGCTTTTATGTACTTAGGTTAATATGGAGAAAAGATAATCAAATCACATTCATAGATGTTTTCGAGTTTTATGTTGATGAAGACAATGAAGAACAGTGTGGCCAATTTGGAGAATTAAGAAGCCCACTACCACAAAACGTTAAGTTAAAATAGTTGAAAATCTTTGAGAGCCAGTATACATCCGTAACAAAGAGGAAATAATTGAGTTAGGTACAGGTTTTGCAGAAATTAAAAGCAAAAATTGCAGATAAGGGAGTGAAAAACATAAAAGGATTTGTTCACATCATCTAATTCTACAAGATTTTTGAGATTTTTCCAGCAAATTTCAGTTAATGGGAACTGAGGTATGAAGCCAAAGGGCATGTCATAATGAGCATGGAAAAACATTGGGAGAAGTCCCAGACTATGTCAGAGAAATGTGGAAAGTCTCTCACTAAGCCTTGAGTAGGAAACGGTTTTTGAGCCATGTTTTCCCCCCACCCCCCCAAAAATCTCTGTGGATATGAGTATTAGACAAGCTCATCAGATAAAGTCATTGTTTTGGAATCTTAAAGCTGGAGAATACCACTGAGATATCAATTTAGCAATTTTACAGATGATAGGATGACCACCAACAGTTGGTGACAGAACTAGGATTAGAAACCAGTCTCACTAATCCCAGCCTAGTTCTCAAATAAGCAGTGGTCAGTTAACATGTGACTGACATAACAATATTTAGATGCGAGGTGAACACATCTGGAAAGTGTGTATGGAAATAGAGGAGAGTTCTGACACTCTCCATGACTGTGCATATGATCCCCACAACCATGACAATTCACATGAGAAACCAGTGTAATGGCGGCAAGGAGGAAATGATACCACAGCTGAGGGTGAATGAAAACAAAAGATGATGTTGCAGTGCTAATAAGGAGTCTCTCTGTCTCTCTGCTTTGTTTTAGTTTTACCCGGATTGCATTTAGTAATTAGCTTCAAATACTTTTTTGGAAACCTGTGAGACAATCTGTTGACTCTAGTGTCTTTCTACATACAAGCTCCTTCTCATCTTTCCAACCCTCCTGATCTAATTTAGGAGCCATAAGTTGTCATTTTAATAACATCCTTTCCAATATTGTAAAATCCTCTTGCCCCTCTTGTACACGTGTGTGTGTGTGTGTGTGTGTTGTTTTATTTTCTTCACCCATCTAGCAAAATCCCACCCTTGTAAGTCCATCTATCCATTATCTTCTTGCCTCTGTGCCCTACATACATTATTTAGTTGCTTCACTAACATTTCGTTTTGTATGTCATAATAGCACTTCAGACTCAACATGCACAAGATTTGACTCAGGAGCTTTTTCTCCAAGCTTTTACCTCCTCCAGACTTCTTTATCTTCAGTGTGACTCCAGTTATGACCTAGTTGCTCGAGCTCTCAACCTTAGAGTCCTTCTTGATACTACTTCATTCTTCATCATCCATATCCAGTCCATCACCAAGAACTTAATGCATTTTGAATTGACTAAAGGAGCTTATAAGTAGCTATATTTGAACAATGTAATCCCTAATAATCTTCCTTAGTAGTATATTTAATAGTTATTGGTGGTTGACGGAATATGGCTGATGATTAAGAAAGCATATTCTGAATATGTGAGGTAATGGACTCTTAAGAAGTCCTTAGAATTATAATAAGGGTTTAGGTGAAAAGACAACAACAAAATTACTCAATTCTTGTCCAAATAATTAATGTTGAAAGTGTCAGGAAGTACCATTGTGATTCCTAACATTGGTATCCTTATAAACTTCAAGAGAAAAATTTCAAAGTCCATGTCCTACCTCAGACCACAGAAGTTGAAATTTAAGGGTTTTGACCTGAATGTCAGTAGTTTTTTCTTTTTTTTTTTTAAGTTCTCAGGTGACTCAAATGTGTAACCAGGGTTGAACACAAATGACAAGAGTTTTTAAAACTTCCATTTTCTATGTTTAAAATACCTTTTTGTTTATATCTTCTAGTCTCTCTTGTGTTTCTTAAAGTAAAATATCGATATATTCAGCTCACCCAAGGAGTCACTCTCTACCCTAAATACTGCAATATATGCACGCTTAGACAATCACTCAGAGTTTACAGTTTCCAAATATTGGATTTGGCTTTAACAGAATAGGAGCCTGTAATTAAGAGGTAAGGTGAGTCAAACTCAAGTCCACGACTAAACATAAAATGTCCTTAGTACATATGCTAATTATTGGCGAAACAATCTCTTGTAACTTGATATTGGAAGACTAAGATCTTCATAGATCAGAAAGGTAATTAATAAAGATGTGTCCACTCCACCAACTGATAGTTTAACAGATGAGGAACCACATAATGACTATCTTCTCTGGTAAAGGGTAAAGATATGTACAGACAGTTTTAAAGAAAAACCCTGATTATAAGAGTGAAAAATAAGAAGGAAATTTGAAAAAATAAATAAAATATATGTTTCATAAACCTATAACCAGGTTGATGTTTCATATATTTCTTTTTTAGTGTTGTGTGTATGTATTGTGTATATGTAATTTACAGATTTGTTTCATATCATATACAGTTTTATGTTCTCTTATTCTTTACATCACAACATCTCACATATAATTAAATACTTTCTAAAGATGTAATTTTAAATGACAGCATAATATTTAATCCATTGGCACCAAGTTTGTAAAATATTCTTCTATTTTTTGATATTTTGGAAGTGTTATATGTGTGCTCTTAAAATTATTCCTATAATGAACATGAGTACACTAAGAATTATTCCAAATGTGTGATTACTAGATTCAAAATTATGTATCTTTTGAAAGCTATTAAAATATAGTGCCAAATCATGTTCTAGAACAGTTTATATTCCCATCATCAGTGAACAAAATATCTGTAAGTTCACTGTACCCTTATTACATTAAGAATATGATTTAAGTTCTTCCCAATTTAATGGGTGATGATAGTATTATAGTGTGCATTTCTCTGATGATTAATGCAAATGAACATTTTTTTCCTGTTTATTGGCTGTTTGCATTTCTTTTGCATATTTTTAGTTCATGAACTTTACTTACTTGTGAAAATCATTTTAAGGAAGTTGAAAAAAGCATTAGAGAAATTCAGTTTCATTTTGATTTATACATTTGCATTTATAATTTTATAGTGAATCCAAGAGCCACAGATTGCAATCTCTATCCTGGTGAGGTCCTCTGTGGGCATCATTGTAGTTCCTCATTAGCATTCAATGGCTATGAATTACCACAGTTTAATTCAATGCAATTAGAACTTTTCCTATAAATGTGAACTGCACAGAGCAGATTAATCTGAAGAGTCTAGAAGGGCAGACAACTAGGGATCATGGAGAACAAGTGTTATTTTACTATGTGGTGATGTTGGTCATTGTGCAATAGTTCTAGTAAGAAGATGAAATGTCACGAAATTCACAGAGCACACATGGAGAGTGCTTTTGAAGCACCTTGAAGAGGTACTTCTGGCCTTTTGCAGACTTTACAGTTGCTTATATTTCAGGCTTGTTAAAGAATGGGTTGGAGATGATGACAGGTTGCCATTTAGCAATAGTTTAAAGCAAGACATATTTAGATTGATTGAAAGCTGGGAAAGCTGGAGCCCCCCAAAGAGGCGGAGGACCTAGTGGTGGGTGACTGACAAAAGATAAAGAGGGCTACTGCCTTTTGTGGTGGAGAAAGCAAAAAATGGGGGCCCTTCACTATGCCATTCTGTGTAACATACATAATAAGACAGAACTGCCAATAATGAGGTTTCAGAGCATGCAAGTTCTACCAAGTGCAGAGCAATGTAGATGCTAATTGACATTTTTTTTTAACTTTTGATGGACATATTATAGATGCTCAGTGCCTGCTAACTGAGCAGAAATTCAGCTCATTTTAAGGTGCTTCTTTAAGATAAGCTGCAAGTGGCCTGGACAGGAACATTTTATGAAGACCCATCAAAGTACAATGTGAAATATGTCAGCATTGCTTTCAATTTCTGAAAGTCTGGGGCAAATGGTCACGCACACTGCAGTCAGAACTGCAATGGTTCACTCTGAACAAACATTAGTAGGTGGAAGATGAAGCGGTATAGCCTGAAATAACTGCCAGTCCTAAAAATACAGCTGTCAGCATAATTCAAAATTTTTAACATTTATGCTGAGTGTGAAGAATCGCTGGCCACCTGTCTTCTTATCCACATTTGCAACATAATACGAAAGACAGAGCTAAATTTTAGCATGTGCTTCAATACGGGCTTTTCTTGAGGTAGGGGGTCTATTTTAATTATTTGGACTTGAGGGGCTATTGATGTTTTTTTAAAGATTTTGTTTATTTTTATTTATTTGACAGAGAGAGAGAAACAGCATGAGAGGGGATAGGGCCAGAGGGAGAAGCAGGCTCCCCGCTGAGCCGGGAGCCCGATGTGGGACTCAATCCCAGGACTCCGGGATCATGACCTGAGCCGAAGGCAGTCGCTTAACCAACTGAGCCACCCAGGTGCCCTATTGATGTTTAATAAGATTGCAAAATAGTGATTTAGATGTTTCATGCAATTCTGGAGGCTTTTCAGAAATAAAGCCAAATACTTTCTAAAAATATATATATTTGTGAAGTTCTTATGTCTGAGACTGATGTATGGTTCAGGCTTACCTGTTTCAGTCGATTGTATTCTCCTAGTCTGTGGTTCTAGAAAGGAAGCAAGCGAAATGAGAGTGAAAATGAGATTATGAGGCAAAATGAAGGACTATACCATTCACAGGTTTCTTAATTTCTGAAAAGCTTAGACTGATTTGCAATGACAAAAATCTTAAAGCAAAATACACAGAAAAAGAATCTAAATTAACACTAATTAATGCTGTTACTTAAAAAAAATCAGTTCCTAATGTTTATATTCATATGGGCATTAGATATCAAGCCAGACAAAAATGTCATTTTGTCTTCCACATATACTAAGGGTAAGTCTAATGCATTTTACTTAGTTGATGACTTTTCTTAAAAAGTGTTTCACTGGATATCCAGTCTTGGATTTTCTGTTAATACAAAGTCTCCATTTCAGCTACAGATTTCAGCTTCCCTTCTATTAAATTGCCAGACAACGTTTTTAAAATCCAGTCTCTTTGCCCAGCACAAATCATTCAGTATAGTCAGGAAGAGTAAAAGAGCTATTATGGAACAGGAGTTTTAAAAAGAAAAGGAATGGATATGAAGGTGGATTTTCAACTGTTGAACTCAGCCAGATTCTAGAAGCACATTCAAAATCTCTCAGAACACACACACACGCACACAAAACAAATATAAAATAAATAAATGCAAACAAAAAGTATTCTACTAGCAGCAATGTTAAAACATTGAGTTATCTTGTGAAAATTCAGAGACTTTCTGATAGTCTGATTTGAGTTCCATTTCTCTCCAATTTCACACATGGTTTGAATTAACAACTCTAGCTCTTGGAAAAAAAATATTACATTTAAAAATTGTACTTAAAACTACATATTTTCCACAAATAGATTTGTAATGGCCATCTTGAGGAATATTTTTCTAAAGATAGTTTTACTATCACTACCTCCCACGATGTAAAATCTGGTTGATGGGGCAGACAGTTCAAATCCAATTTCAATAGTTAAGGTCTAATCCTGTCCAAGGTTAAAAGTTCAGATGTGTAGTTCTCTCTGACATCTCTAACCTCTCTGTGTGGAGTTGGGCTATGAGCAAGAAGCACATAAGGATGCTCATTTCCTCGGCACCAACTTAGCTCTCCTCTCACCTTGGTACCAGCTGGTTCCCACCTAATGTCAGTCCTGTGTAGCAGCATCTCCAGTCCTTACGTCTTAATCTTAGTTGATTAAATTCTCAGTATTGGGTTCTCTATCTTTCATACCAAAATCTTCCTTGGTCACTCTCTCTGCTCCCTTTTGGTCTATGATCATGTGCTCTCTTCTGGCAAATAGTCCTTAATTTCTGATTGTGCTTTCCACCCTTGAACTAATCTCTCCTGTTGGCACTCTCTTCTGATTCTGTGTCCCCATGTGTCCTTCCTTAGAATAGTGAATGCCTCACTGTGTTTAGACCCAACCCTGGAGGTCTATCTCTGCTCCCATTCTGACTTATCTTGCTCATGAACCTCTTCTCCTTTGTGAGAAAGGAGTGTTGGGCTTTCGGTCTGTGCTTTGAAGATAACTTATTTTATGTACTCAGGTCACCTCAGTTGTAGTAAATTAATGTGATAGAAGTCACCTGAGCATAAAGCAGGCACAGCTAAAATTAATATTTATAGCAAACCAATCATTTATTTAGCCAGTAGGTATTTATGGAAAACATAGTTTTGTCACATATGTAGGAATCCAAGTTATAGAAGCTTTTGGAATTAAAAAAAAAGATTGTGTATCACATCTTCCTAGAGAAAACAAACAATCTCATTTGTGTCTATAGAAATACTCTAGAAAGCTGTCTACTTTCTCTCCAAAACTTTAATATTCCTAATGTTTTTAAAAATTCTGTTTTACCTAAGGGCAAAACTTAAATTAGATGTTAAGAAATCTTTTACCAAGGGGTCTCAGAATTTGTTTGAGTGTTTGAGGATGGACCCAATGAGAGAGTAAAATTCAGTGGTATGTCAGTGCAAACACTAAATATGCACAGCCAATTCAGTTTGGAGGGTGGGTATGGGAGCAAGTAACCTAGGAAATGGGAGTGCCAACTGAATGGGCACTGTGTAGGGTTGTGTAGTATCATTATAATATAGTTCTCTTGTAGATGTATAGTATACAGTAAAAATAGTTCATTTCCCTCAAATCTCTGACTTGTCTTTGGTCATAGATTTTTCCAGCTAAGAATTATAGAACTGTTGATCAATTGTCCCAGCCTACAAAATGTCAGAAGGCTTGTTCATCATTATCTCTCTATCCTGAACCATTTTCTTGAACCTGTGTTTTAATACCTAGCATGGTATTCTTTTGTTTCTTTGTGGCTGATCCTACTATAAGTAACCCATCTGGAATAGTCTAGTAGATATATGGGTTGTTGACAGTAATTCCTCGATGGTGCATAAATTCTCACTAGTCAACACTATATAATCTAGTGCCCTGTAGTGGCTCTTATTTGGCTGTTACTGTAAAGCATGGGAGAATGGAAAGTAAGCTGTAATACACATTGTAATGATATCAGTATTGGCCAGGACATGTTAAATAGGGTACACAATGTTCCCACTTTGTGTATTAGCCCTATGATTTTGGTCAAGCAATCCCAAACATCTCAATTTATTTATTGGTAAAATCATGATAGTTATAGCTTCAACTGCATAGTGATATTGTAAAGATAAACTAAGTTAATGAATATGGAACTCATAGCAGAGGACCTGCCGTAGTACCTAAGTTAATGCTCAATAAAGCATAAATTGCGAATCTATCAATTCAGAAGTTTTGATGAATGCCAGAAAAAGTTTTCCTTTCAAAATCAATACACCTTTTTTTAAAGTGGTCTACATTGTATTATAGCCATCCAGGTAAAGAAGCAGAGCCAGAAGTTGTGTGCATCGTATGGTTTCTGAGATACGGGCTTATATCTCAATCACTTTCTAATTAAACTTGGAGAAGGGCAGATGTATATACGTTATGGTAGCTTATACAAACATGAGAATAAGAGTCTGTTATCTAGGAAGCAGTTCAGTTGCCTCAGGATTCAAATGTCTTCAAAAGAAAATGTCTGTTTCCCATGAGACCCATTGATTAATGGTTCAGTACATTTCCGCAGAGAGCTGTTGTGAGAATTAAAAAGATGGTACATGTAAAGAGCTTAGCACATTGCCTTGCTCATACTAAGAGCTAAATAAACATTAGCTATTCTAATTTATCTCACTTTCTCCCCATTCACAACAAACTACAAATGGGCTATATTGTTACATTTAATTAAATATTAGAAAGAAGATACATGGACAAATTCATTAACTTGTCCTTAATTGTATAGTTAGTAAGTAGAGGAGCTGGGTTTTGAATCTGGAAATGCCTAACTTAGAAGCCAATATTCTTTCTTATACTCTCTCTCTCTGTCTCTCTCTCTCTATGTATATATATATATATATATATATATATATATATATATATACTGTATATTATTCCAAGTTGTTGTTGTTCTTGTTGTTGTTCCAAGTCCATCGATTGAGAGGGGAGGTGGGGGCTGTTTGAGCATTAGAATTGCTCCATTGCTGTTCCAGTGTTGTTTCTATGGACGACAGATAGAAATTAGCCTTCCAATCTGATTTGGATGGTCTTGATGTTCTTTTCTATGTATGTGACTCCAAAGCAAATTACAGATTTATCTCCTCACTACTCTCTCTCTTGAATATACGCAATATTCACCTCTTACGAAAACTGCTGTTTATGACTGTGATATTACAATTCATGCAATACAATTCACACAAGTTATTTAGGCCCCAAATATTGGAAGTTCCTTTAGATCTTTCCTCTCCTTTGTGCATATATACTTGGGTCTATTTTTGGTGTTATTAGTGGTTTTGAGGAATGCCAGAAAATTTGACTTTCATAATCAATATAACCTGCTCTGTAAAATGGCCCACATATAGATTTAAGTAGGCTTCCTAAGCATTGGTGTATCTATAGAAGGGTGCTTTTAATTTGTTCTCTCTGCCTCTAGGGACCTTCACAGGGACTGGAACTACATGGACGTGGTTCTTCTTTGCTTCTCATTTATACATTCCTTTTTTCTTCATATCTTCTTCTTCCTGGGCAACTTTAACCATATTCAAAATGTTAACTATAGTTTAAAAACCCATAACTCAAGGGGTGCTTGGGTGGCTCAGTTGGTTAAATGTCTGCCTTCGGCTCGAGTCATGATCCCAGGGTCCTGGGATTGAGCCCCTTGTCAGGCTCCCTGCTCAGTGGGGAATCTGCTTTTCCCTCTCCCTCTTCCCCTAACCCCACCTGTGCTCTCTCTCTCTCTCACTCTCTCTTTCTGAAATAAATGAATAAAATCTTTTAAAAAAAAACCCATAACTCAAAAACTTAGGTCTCTGCTAATTTCCAGAGGTGACAAATAGGAACTTGATATATGAGCTCCAAGTTCATATCCAGATGCCTACTGCACATCCTCACCTGCATATCCCACATTTTAAACTCAGCAGGTCTGAACCTGAACTCATCACACCCCGCGCGCCACACCCCCCGGCCCCACGAAACCTGTTGCATGCTTAGTTTTCCTCATCTCAGAAAATGGCCTGTCTTTGACATAGTTGCCCAAGACTTGGAACTGTTGTCATCCTATACTTCCCTCTCATCATTTCCCATGTCTATGTAGTGATTAAGTCATATAAAGCTTGCTCCAAAGCTCCTCTTCATTATGTCCCCTTGTCTTCATATGCACCAGCCCTGCCTTGGTTCAGGCCCTCATCACTTCCTGCCCTTGTTGTCAAAGAGCTTCCAAAATTATATTTCTATCAGCACTGCCAGGACAATTTTTCTAAAGCACAAAACTGATCATGCTAATATGCCTGTCAGCAAATCTTCCAGTGGCTTCCCATAGTTTCAAATATAGAACTCAAACCCCTTAGTTTAGCATACAGGTCCTTTTGTGATTTGGCTTCTACTTTCAAATCTTCAGGCTCCAGCCAAGAGAGTAGCCCCTAACTTGTTGCTTCACACCTTCATTATTTTCAAAGACTATTTTAATCTGCCTCAAATGACCTTCTCCTATTTCTTCTAAACAGAAAATGCCTACTAACACTTCAGAGTTCTACACCAGTGTCTCTACTGCTGGAAGTCATCTTTGATTTGGCTTAAACGGTCTCTAAAAATAATAATCATAATAACTAACATTTATTGAGGACTTAGTATGTGCCAGGCCATGTTCTAGACATTTTTCATGTCTGAATCCATTTAGTTTTCATAGCTTCCCTGGTGGTCTAGTGGTTAGGATTCGGCGCTCTCTCCATTTAGTTTTCATAATTACCCTATGAGATGAGTGTATTCATAATCAAAGCTAAGACACACAACTGGTTTAGTGGACAAGCTGAGAAGCTGCCTGCTCATTAAGAGTAACACTACTGTCTATACTTTTTTTAGTACCTGTAGGTGCTTAGTGAATATTTGTGGAATGAATAAATTAATAAATGTTCTTGCAACTGAGTTAATATTGTTATGGAAAGGCCTGACGCAGTCCATGAAATGTTACAGCTCTACTTCCATGCCACTGACACCAGAATGAATAGTACGCCAAGTAGTTCCATGAAGGCAAGAAATGATGGAAGAGCCCAATAAGTATTTACTGAATGAATTAATTGGAAAATATGAATCTACCCTGCAGTACAGGTCCCAGAATCATGGTAAAATGGAAAGACATTTAATTGCACTCAAGGTGTGACACTGGATACCAGCTAGATGACCAGCATCCCAACTAATACATAACCATCTGTCCAACTTTAGCTTAGAGCAGCTACTCCCAAGTTTATTACACACCCCCTTTTCCAACTTACAGTAGCTGGGGTAACTACTTGGTCACCATTTTTCCCATTCAGTGGAGGCTGAACAAGATCAAAGCCCAAACCTTTTTTACTCAAGGTTTTACTCCAGACTCCAGGTTTATTAACTGCTCTGATCTGTAAGATCCATGAAGACATTCTCCAAACCTCAATACACAGGTTTGGCTCTTCCTTGCAAGTTTTGTTGCAATGCCATACATGCTGAACCAGAGATTTATCATCTAACATTCTTCTTCCTCTCCCTATGGTTAAGCTAGTCTCATCCATCTCCCTGTATGTGCCATGCTCACTCCAGCTTCTCCTGGACCCTCCACTTCGATACCCCCTTCTTTCTCTCTATCTGTGTACACTTGACACATTTCAGACATCACTGTAACAACTCTCACATCCTTCATGAAGTCAACACCCATCATTCCCTCTGCATCGATCAACCCTGACAACACTTCCTGCCTATATCACTCATTTTAATCTTATTAAATATGTTAAGTATCTGTAATTCTTCCATGAGATCTTAGGACCCCTGGGGAGAAGAGTTGTGACTTATGTCTGTGTCATTTTTCAGTGCCAAGCACGATGTTTGAATGTACTTACTTTATTTCTGTATTTAGGTTATTTATTGTACATAAATGTATAATTCATTTAGTTCACCATGGACCATTTGATTGTGATCAAGTTAGTTGGTTATGAGTTATACATAATCTTACACATTTTAAAGAGTTGTGCATCATCACATATATTTTAGAGATGGAGAAAATGAGGCCTCAAGGATAAGCCTCAGGTTCCTGGTAATGACACTGTACCTTCATAAATTTGTTTCTGATTTTAAAGCTGGCACCAGGGAGATCTAGAATTTGAACCCTGCTCCTTCTAACACAGTACACAGATATTTCAGTAGAGGGGTAAGTGACAAAAAACATTTACTTGGGCCACCAGAACTAAATTTTTTTTTAAAATTGTGCCAAAAATGAAATTACCCAGAAACAAGAAATCCTGACTGAAACAACAGCTTTTCCTCAAACTAATGGACTTTAACCACATTATTTCCCTTTTATAAGCTATTTTGATAAACAGTATGATGATGTTATATTTTATCTTTGGTATTATCATTATGATAAGCATGATTTTACATTATGCTTAGTTTCAGGTGTGCAGATACGTGTACGTATACATATACACATATATACATATGTATAAAGTATGTTATATGCCTTTAAGCTGCCAATGTTTTCCATTTTTTTTAAGTCCATTAGTTTGAGTCCACCTGGAACTAAGCATAATGTAAAATCATGCATATCTTAATTTTCATACTCGGAAATGCACCAAAGATAAAACATAACATCATCATACTGTTTATCAAAATAGCTTACAAAAGGGAAATAATGTGGTTAATTTTAAACTCCCCCTGATGAGGGGTACTGTGTTTGAGGCAGGATGACCTCTCCTTTATTAGTGTGAATTTACCTTCAAGGCAAACATTTTTCAATCAGCACTAATTTGCATATAATTTATCAAGAGAGAAGTGCAAAATAATTTTGTTTAAAGATTTCCCTTTGTTTTAAGTGTCATTAGCAGTCCTGACTAATCCGATTTTTACAATCTCATCAGGCGCTTTCAGAAAATTTCTCTGAACTCATCTGGAGGATGCATTTATTCCTAAGTGTCCCATATTGCATTACAGCACCACGGAGAGGCACAACCCACTACAGATGTTTATGTGAAATGCAGTTAACACTCTGCCAATTTAGTTTTTATAGGGACACAATCAATTTTTATTCATTTAAAAACCAGAATGCTTTCTTTTATTGTGTGCAGCCTCTCCTGATTATATAGCTAAACAAATTATTTCTCTGTTTGTACTAAATGGTACTACTGGGGAGGGGCAGTGGCAAGGGTATAAGTGACGATATATACATCAGGCAAGTAAATAATGGTTCTCTCGTAGGGTATGTTCCTTGCAATGGATTATTTAAAACTTTTTTTTTTAGTTTTACTTACTGTAAATCAACATAGATGAAACGTAAATCTTGCATTGGGCAGTCTGTGGGCTAGGTCATTTGATCTTGATCTTGCTTTTCCACAAAGTTTTATAGTTTTATAGTTTCTAAGCTATGCTTATGTACATTATCCTGTATCACTTAGGATGCTTAGGTTATATTGTCAAGACTTTGGAATATTCAAGTGTTTTCATTGTTTTGCCAAAAGATTCCCATAGCTCTACAGATTTATTGCACTATAATTTAAGAATGCTTTATTAAGACTATTTTATTCCACTTGTCTTTCACCAAGAGAACCAACGTGAATAACTTTTCAGGTTGAATTAATGGAATAACTTATCTAATTGTATAAACTTTTCCTTCTGCAAAAATCTTCTTATCACTGAGTTAATGTGCAAAAAATGTCCTCTGAGAGACAGTTTTACAGAAAACTGAAATACTTTATTCTATTACTTATGAATAATGCACTATTGTATTCATTAAGGACATGTTGGAATACCTATATGCGTGAAATTATGTGCCAGGTGTTCAAGCATGTCATTTCTCAAGGTTTCAACGTGCAACCTAAAATAATACCCAGAAAATGATTAATATCATTGGGAATGAGTAATAGGCATGTAAATATTTAGATACAAATTTAATAGCTACTCCATCCTTCAGTTGATTAGACTCCCAAATCTCAGATTATCCTTGATTCTGCTTTTCCTTTCATATCCCATATCCAATCCATTAGCAAAATCAGTTGGGTCTACCTACAAAATACATCAATTATTGACCAATTCTCAACAACTCTACTGCTACACCACCATTCCCCAGTTGGGTTATTGAATTAGTCTCTTAACTCCCTACTCTACCTGCTTTAGTTTTCCAGAGCCAAAAGTGTTCCCCTTAAAATGCAAATCAAATCCTGTGATTCCTCTGCTCAGAACCATCCAGGGCTTCTCAGTTCACTCAGAGTTATAGCCAATGGCCTTCAGCATACTGAATGATCTGGCCCCAGGTACCTGGCCAACCTTACCTTCTACTCTTCTCCTCTCACTGACACTTCAGGCTTGCTGGCCACTCTGTTGTTCCCCAGACTCACCAACACACTCCCACTCAGGACCTTTCATTTGTTGTTCCTGTTTTCAGGAATATTCTTGCCCCCCAGCATCCCCATGGCTTGTTCCTTCTCCAGTCTCTGGTCTTTGTTAACACGGCACTTTCTTGGTGAAACTTGACTTGCCCCGGCTCCATTTAAATTGCAGCTTTCTGAGCTCCCATGAGGAACTGTCTTTTGTATTGTACTGATCACCATCTAAATATTAGGTATTTCCCTTGTTTCTTTTGTGTCTCTCTCCCTATTTAAAGGTAAGCTCCATGAGACGAGAATTCTGTCTGTTTTATTTAAATCTATTTGACGTTGTGACATTGGACTATATTCTTCTACTTACTTAATTCCTAATATTGAAATAATCAGAAAGTTCTGAAATTTTCACACTCTTTTTTCCCTCTTCAAATCTTTCCCCCACTTTTTCCTGTGTACAATGGACCATTATTTTCTAGATACCAGAAATCTGCAAAAATGTAAAACTCTAAGGAAAAATTTTCAAAATATATCCCTTTCATGTTTCAGAAGCCACAGGAGCTGCAGCTAAAGGAACGCTTCCTGTGCAGGGCAGGCAGGTTGGTATTTGACCATGTGGCTGGTTAATCCTAGCAGGAGTAGGAGTCTCCTTAAGCTTGCCTTTGACTTACCAGAGAAGGGAATTGCTTTTAGTTTCAAAAGCTTTATTACCAGGCACCAGGCATTATTCTGGAGTAAAGAATAATGTAAGTAAAAAAAAAAAAAAAAACTAAAGCAACTTAAAAAGGAAAACTTGGAGTAGTGCTGTGGCAAATTGTCTTCCTTCAGTCTTTGTTCAATCTCAGTCTGATTGGTTCCACTCATTTTGTTTTGTTTTGTTTTTAAAGATTTTATTTATTTATTTGAGACAGAGAGAATGAGAGAGACAGAGAGCACATGAGAGGGGGGAGGGTCAGAGGGAGAAGCAGACCCCCTGCTGAGCAGGGAGCCCGATGCGGGACTCCATCCCGGGTCTCCGGGATCATGACCTGAGCCGAAGGCAGTTGCTTAACCAACTGAGCCACCCAGGCGCCCGGTTCCACTCATTTTAATAAGTGATTAAAAGTATCTATTAAAGGCTGGATTAGGCACCCCTCCCAAATTAATATGTTGAAGTCCTAAACCCCAGCATCTCAAGATGTGACTGTATTTGGAGATAGGACCTTTAAAGAGGTAATTAAGGTAAAATGAGGTCATATGGTGGCCCTAAGCCAATTTAACTAGTGTTCCTATAAGAAGAGGGGATTAGGACACAGACATGCACACAGAGCACACTGAGGAAGGACCATGCAGGGACAGAGCAAGAAGGCAACCATCTGCAAGCCAAAGAGAGAAAGAAGCTCAGAAGATACCAAAGATGGGGCACCTGGGTGGCTCAGTGGGTTGGGCCTCTGCTTTGGCTTGGGTCATGAACCCTGGTCATGATCCCAGGGTCCTGGGATGGAGCCCCGCATCAGGCTTCCTGCTCAGCGGGGAGTCTGCTTCTCCCTCTCCCTTCCCCCCTGGTGCTTTCTTGCTCTCTCTCTCCCCCTCCCTCTCTCTCTCTCTCAAATAAATAAATAAAATCTTTAAAAGAAAAAAAAGAAGATACTAAAGGCACCTTGATCTTGAACTCCCAGCCTCCAGAACTGTAAAAAAAAAAAAAAAGGTTTTCTATTGTTTAAGCCACCTGTTTGTGGCATTTTGTTATGGCGACTCTAGAAAACTACTATAGCATCCTGTTGATGAATGCCACATGAGGATTTCTGTTGGCCACAAGCCCTTCTTTTCCAGATAAGCCACTCTAAATGCACCCTGCATCCAGCCTTCTTGTTAAGCAGATATTGGGCAAACAAAGCTTTGCTGGATTCTAAAATGTCATTGCTTATATTTATTCTTTTCCTTTTATTGCCATCTTTTACATCCCTGAATAGAGCATTGTTTCAGGTCCTAAGGATACAAATAAGTAAAACTAAATAAAACAAAAACCAAACATATTTATTAACCATGAGAGGCTTATGATCTCTTTGGGAAACAGAATGTGTGTCATCCATAAAAACAAATACGGCAACCATTCAAAGAAGGAAGGAACTATGAGAAACTCCACTGATATTTAAGCAAAATGTTTAAAAATTTGTGAGACCAAGGCTAGTGGAGTAGTTAGAATTGTATTCCATGCAATACAGATAGCACACAAATGTGTGGAGGCTGACAAAATCTAGAAAATATGAGTAAATCAGACCAGTTGAGTGGCAGGGACATATCCGGACAGCTTGTCAAATTTAGACTTCATGAAGTCGTCATAGAGGAGCCTCTGAGATTTGTGATTAAGTGGATGATAGATCCAAAATAATATTTTTGGAAAAACACTATGGTAGAAATGTGCGCAATAGTTTTGGGGAGGGGAGTGGGGCGGATAGCTTTTGGAATCCATTTCGGTATTACAGGCTAATGCTGCCCAAAGTGTTGTCCTGAGTTTCCTCAAGAGAAGGGACTTGCAGTTAAATGAGTTATATGGTGTGTTCTTAGGGAAGCACAATGCAAATTAGCTTATTTTAAAGGCCCTAAGCAGTTCCTCAGCAAAGACACTTGTTTAGTTATGTTTAACCTGTGTTTCCTATACTTAACTAACCCTGGCATAATTTTTTTTAAAAAGTGAGGTTGGCAGAGTAATACCTCCAAATATCCCACGGCATTAGTCATCCACTGATTAGGAATTGCTAGTCTAGATTTGTGGGTCCAGACTGGAGTGGTGGGAAAGGGAAAACAAAAGGAAATATTGGGTTCAAGAGACATTTGAAAGGAAGAGTGAATTGATGTGATCTCTCCTTAGGTCAAGTGAGAGAGAGGCTCACTGAATGATGATACAGTTTGGAGGAGAGGAGGTAGGAAGATTATTCTCCCCTTCCCAACTAGAATGTAAACCCAAGGAAATGGACTGTATCTTGTTTCCTTTTTCTTTGTCTTTGCAATTAACAGAGAACTGTGAACATGATCCGTATACAGCAAGTAGGTATTAATAGCTTTTTTGTCTAGGATCTGAGTTAATACTAGGGAGAAGACTATTTAGACATTACATTCTAAGCTATCCATAACTATGAAAGGTAGACCAAAACTCCTTCTTATATCTTAAAGATTTTGGGGTGTCTACATTGACTCTGTAATGGCTTTATCCACTTAATGAAAACCAAGTCCTCTTGCCCCATGTTCTTAGACTCTGTGGGTTTTGTTTCTGGGTTCATATTCTCTTCCAGTTTATTTCCAATTATCCATCTTTTGGCTGTTCCATATACACTCTCACCTCACCTTTTGGGCTTGATCTTAAGGTGACTTAGGTAGCTTTGGATTTTGCACTCTACAAGGGCTCTGTTCTTACCCTTTGGCTTCTCCATTTCTGGCTGCTTCAGGAAACTTTGCAGCCCCAACCCCAGTTGGTTTCAGGGATAACAACCTCTTGGCCAGCATCCCAGATGGGCTGGCTCCAGCCTCCCCCTAAGGGAATCAATTATTTACCACAGGTTATTTCTAGGTATGACTCAACTGGATGTTCTTAGCCCAAATCAGAGATGATGATGCAGGGCACTCTTCCAAACAGTATTGATTCATGCTTTCCATCTTATTCTTATCTCTCCTCTTTTTCCAGATTTTAATATAGTTTCTCAGTATTCATTTACCTAATTTATTCTGTTGTCCTCCTGGACTCTCAGGATAATCTTTGTACTTTGTACTTTGTACAAGTTTGGTTAACAGGTTGCAAATTAAGCCTTCCAGCCCTTAGCTACTGACTACTTTTGTGTGACTCTGAACAGTGTATTAACCTCTTTGTACATAACTCTCCTGCAGCTGTGACATGTGGATAAAAATGATCCTAAATGATACCTCCGTTATGGGTATAAGAAAGATCAAGTGAGATAATAATAAACATAAAGACATAAAAATATAACATTTAGCAGAGTTGCTGGCACATAAATTGTTTGATAAAGGTTAGTTATTATTGGACCCCTCAGAGAAGACAAAACCTGTAAATTAAAGCTTTAATTACATGATTAATAAATTTTAAGTAAAATATATTTATTTCTTTCAAATTTATATGGTGGCTCAAACCATACCAATAAAGCACTTCTTCATAGGTGTTTTCAAGTTATTTTTACTAGTGCTAATTTACTTGCATTTTAAAGCCTCTCTCTCTCTCTCTCTAATAATGTAATAATTGCAAAAATTAATGATCCTTTATATATTTTAGTTATTACACTCAATATAATGTTTTAGTTTTAATATATACAATCCTATTTTCATAAGTAATTCCCACGGAATATTCGATCATATTGATTAATGCCAAAATGAAACTACAGTATGGTTTTTGTCCAAATGATTAAAAAAAACTTAACTTGGAAAGTATTAATAATTGCCTTATTTATGGTTCACTTCTTTTTATCAGTAAGAATAATATAGTAGCAGTGGTTCACGTATGAGAAGGGTCTTCTCTATGCAAAATATCCCATTCACAATATATATGTGTATCAAATCATCACAAGGTACACTTTAATCTTACACAATGTTCTATGTCAATTAAATCTCAATAAAGCTAGAAAAAAAATTATCCCAAAAGGACAAACTGGGTGGGGAATCAGAAATCCTATCAGGAAATTCATAAGTTGCTTTCCCATAAAATAGAATGATGCATTCTTGGCTCATTCCCTCCATCTCTCTATGCAATACATATTTTTGAGAGCCCAGTGTTACTGAGAGCCTACTATGTGTCAGACTTTGTTTTTCCATTTATGACATTTTGAATAGTTGATCATCTTAGGTAAGTGATCTTGACAAAGTTCTATTTCATACTGGGATTGATGATTTCTGCGCTTCTTTTTCAGCCACAAGATAATCCTATATTTCTCTTATTACCAGGAGCTGACCAGTGTAGTATATTCTTACCATTTGACCTAAATTATCTAAAATACAAAAATTTTATCCTAGAGATGGATTTGGCAACATTCTTAAAATGTGCTTAAAAATACTTTTTTTTCCCCTAAATTAGCTTAAACATGTACCTAGATGATTAGACATCTTTAATCGTGTACTAAAACGAAAATCATTTTGGTTATATTTGGATGCAAATTATTGGTTAAAATCTGATGGGTCTTCCCCATATAAGTCTCTAAAATATTTTCTACTTTTTCAAGGAAATAAGAATCCAAATTCCTTTGTTAATTTCAGTGGGCTAATGCTTTCAAGGAAACAAAGGAAAGGTTTTAAAAAAAGATGACTTTGACATTCAGGATAAATTATATATTCAAATGACTTTGGCAGAACAAAGCCATCTGAGGCATTGCATTTCAGCTATTCAGAACTGATTTCTCCTCATATCGAAGGTGACCAAATACTTCCATCAAAGGGACTAATACCAATAACTCACTTTCAAGCTCAGTTTTCCTGGGCCTCCCTGCAGACAGGAGTGAAGGCCTCTGGAGTATTCAGGTTCAGTGAAACCTAGTTGAATAATTGTAGAAAATAAACACCCCTAGGAAGTATGGAAAAGGTGAATGGTAGTAAATGTTATTAAACTTAGAGATTTCAGCTTCCCCCCTTGTTTCTCCTGGCCTTTTTCAAAGGAAATGCCACAATGACTCCGAGGTTTTTTAAGTCACATGCTGAACTTGCAATAGTATTAGAAAGGAAAGCCATTGTGAAATAGAAAAAGAAAAGAGCAGTTAGGACACTTTAATGAAGACTTGAATGCACCTCAAATGAAAAACAGATGTTCTTTGTTAAATTTAACAGCGTTTCTTATTCAGATTGAAGTAACTAGACGAGCCAGTGGCCTAGAATTGGCTACAGCAGGATCTTGTTCTAGGAAAGTTTGTGTATTTCTTGTGCTCTGCACAGAGTATTTCCCCAGGTTTTTTCTACATTTAGATAAAAGTGAGCATTTGAAAGCAAGTCGTCAAGAGTGATTTTATTCGTGTATTTTGCATTAGTAATTATTCCTATACAAAGGAAATTTTGTACATTGTAAATTCATGAGATGGGTTTAGTTTTGTTAACTATTGCATAAATCTTCTGGCATTGCATTAATTTTTTTTTAATGCATCATTGCCACCCAGCAACTTAAGTTAGTATTAATGTTTCAGGCAGCAACTGATGTTATACTAAATACATTTTATTAACACCTCCCCACGTAGATATATATTTACCCACACCTCCCCAGTAGCCTCCATCTCCAAATAAAACCTCACTAAACAGAGCTTTTTCTGGGCAATCTATTTCAGTCCATCAATAATGGTACATTCTTCTGTGTGCCAAAAATTCGCTATCCTATCTTAACTGATTCATTCAATGCAAACATGGTCGCAAGTGAATGCAGACTCACCCACATGACCCTTTCCTGAAAGTAATATAAATTATATTACTGCTCCAGTTTTAACAATCTTTGAGATGCACTAGGTTTCCCTGGCTTTTGTTTTTGTTGTGTCTTTCTTTCTTTTCTTTCTTCCTTCCCTCCCTCCCTCCCTCCCTTCCTTTCTTTTTTTTTAGTGTATATATTTTGAACTACACCTGGCATTCTATGTAATCATATATGTGCCAGAGACTACAATGACAGAAAGCAAGGAAAAAAAAAAGAGACAAGGAGAAAAAAAATTGAGGGGGGGGTGGGCAGGGTATGGATAAAACATTCAGTGTATTAACATATTATTAATTTTTAAGGCATGAATGACTTACTAGGAATTATATAAAGTGTAAAAGAAGCAAAATCGTAGCCCACAATGAGATGAGAGAAGTATGTGACTTATTCAGTACCCTTCAGACAATTCAGACTGAAATCAGTTGAGGTATCTTCTTAAGTGTTCCACGTCTCTTTATTTCTCTATTTTGGTCTGACGCCTGGGAAATTTATTCTCCCTTGTTTTTAATCTTTATTATTTAAAAAGAAAGCCCATGAAACAAAACTATAGCCAGGTCATTAAACAGCAGGTGAGACAATATAAAAAGCTAAGCAAACTGTGTAGGAAGGGAAGCATCCCCAAGCTGCTGTGATTAGGCGGGGCTTGCCTCAAGCAGATTCCCATCTGAGCAACATGAAGGCCAACTAATAGTGCTTCAAAGCAACCCAACATAATACTGTTAGAAATCACATATATCATTGTTCAGGTTATAATCATAATTTACACTGCTATACTAACCATTTCATGCAAATACTAGGTCAGGGCTTCAAATTTCTCATTCTGAGTGTTCTTTCTGTTTGTTTTCTTTTCTCCTTCAGAGTTAATAGATAAATTCAGTGTTGTAGATAGGTATAGAATTTTCAGTCATACACAAAAAATTATTTTTCTCTTTTTCTAAAGTTTTATTTATTTTCAAGAGAGAGAGAGAGCAGGAGTGGGAGGGCAGAGGGAGAGGGAGAGAGAATCTGAAGCCAACTCCGTGCTGAGGGAGGAGCCCAACCTGGAGCTCGATCCCATGATTCTGAGATCACGACCTGAGCCGAAACCAAAAGTCTGATGCTCAACCGACTGCACCACCCTAGCATAATTTTTCTTAAAAACAACTTAATAACTTTTCTTAAAAACAACTCCATATTTGAGAAAGAAACCAATAACTAATAAATAATGAAGAGTCCAGCCACTGCAATATTAAAGGATATTTGATTTGGGAATCAATATTTTATAATTTATAAAGGAAAAGGTATAAGTTATTGATCTTCTGGATTATGAATGTTTTGGTTTTGAGTAAACCAAAGTTGAGTAAACCAAACTAAAGTTTCTGTAGGTCTCTAAGTTTAGAGTCTTCATGGGTAAAATGAGACTAATCATACTTATAGTATTATTCCTAGTTAAGGTAGGGGTCTATGTCAGTTCCTTCCCTGAAAATGCACCAACACTCCCAGTCAAAGACAAAACCCTAATTATGAATGGATTAGGAGTGAGTCTGCCTAGGGCATTGTCCCTTCTGTGCCTGAGAAAACAACAGAAGCAAATATTCTGCCACCTGGATACCCCTATTCCCAAAGACCAATAATCAATTTAATAGGTTTGGAGAGAGAGTAACTCCTAGCTGGGGAAGCTAGGAGGCAAGGGGGAATAAATCTCTAGTGTCCCGTGTTGGTGGTTATTTGCACACCTCATCCTTTCCAGTCCCCAAACTCTTCCTTTCATCCAAACTCCAGTGAGATTTCCTTGGCAAGATCATTGGCAAATGGTAAATCTTGTACATCAGTACACCTTGTTCATCTGCTATCCTGCCATCCAATTGCAATTCCTTTCTTTGCTTAGCTCTTAAAATCTGAGGATGCTTCATATGTAAATGTTAACTCTACTTTTCTTGTTACTGTCTCCACGTGAGAAGGAACAGATTGCAATGGAAAGTTCTCTTAAAAGTTACACAGTCACATTATTAACAGCTATGTTTTGCACCCCATGATTAAATTAGGAAGTTACCTAATTTAAGTTTAGGCAATACTAAAGTATTTGGTTAACTTTAAATGCACACTTTTGTTATTATTCAACATTATGAAGTATTAACCAGAATAGATGATAATTTCCTTCCTTAGTCTCACTCCCCTAATCCAAACATCCCAGCAAAGCAAATAAAGTTGTATCATCAGATTCAGCCTTATGAGGTCTATTTGGCTTTAATCAGGACCTTTTCACCTTTTCTGCCCTTCCAGGTCTTTGGACATGCAGCCTGGAGCTGTTTGTCCGAGCTCCCCTTTTAGATTATTTGCCTATCACTGGCAGGGCCTCGTATCAGTGTTGGTTTATCTACCAATTCCCCGGAATGTGGTACTTCTCTCAGCCTATTCCAGCCAGCATGCTTGTTTAGAGTTACAATACCAAGACTAGATTCCAGTGATACCAAAGGAACAAGAACATTCTCCTACACACACACACACAAACACACACACACACAAACACACACACACACAGATACATTGAAGATTTAATGGAGAACTCATTTTTTAAAGAAAATACCCTTGTGTGATCTAAGAATATCCAAATCTGGAAAGGAATTAGGTATTTGTGGATGTTAAGCTCCTTCAGCGAGGGGCATTTCCCACTAATCAGTTGTACACAGAACATACTTTTCCCATTGTGTGTGTGTGTGTGTGTGTGTATGTGTTGTGGGAGGGATGTTTAATCCCATTGCAGAACACGGAATAATTAAAAGTTATCATTATGTGAACATTTCATATGCTTATTGAAAAATAAGGGTGGCGGGGCGCCTGGGTGGCTCAGTCGTTAAGTGTCTGCCTTCGGCTCAGGTCATGATCCCAGGGTCCTGGGATCGAGCCCCGCATTGGGCTCCCTGCTCGGCGGGAAGCCTGCTTCTCCCTCTCCCACTCCCCCTGCTTGTGTTCCCTCTCTCGCTGTGTCTCTGTCAAATAAATAAATAAAATCTTTAAAAAAAAAAAAAAGAAAAGAAAAATAAGGGTGGCATCTTTTTTAGATGTGTCAAATTCATTAGCATGTTTTATTTTTACAATTTGTATTTTACTGTTTCCAAAAGTTACTTGCTTTCTCAACCTCTCCTTGTCAAGAATTTTTTTAGGGCGCCTGGGTGGCTCAGTTGGTTAAGCGACTGCCTTCGGCTCAGGTCATGATCCTGGAGTCCCGGCATCGAGTCCCACGTCAGGCTCCCCGCTCGGCGGGGAGTCTGCTTCTCCCTCTGACCCTCCCCCCTCTCATGCTCTCTCTCTCTCTCAAATAAATTAATAAAATCTTAAAAAAAAAACGAATTTTTTTAAAGTATGCATTCTCCCAAACAATATAGAAAATGACTCGAGAAACTCCTTTCTTTTCCTCCCCGGAGTTCTACAAGGTTTTAAGAGTTTAGTGACAGTTGGTACTAGAAGCCTGTGTCACGGCTCCAGGCAACAGGCTCAGAAGGCATGGCTGACCTGCTAGGCTGGAGGAAACCCTCCCTCAAGCCAGGGTGAGGACAGACACCTGGAAAGTCTCAAAAAGCTACTTACCTTTTACTAATTAAAATGAAAGCCCTTAGCAGGCAGAAAGTTCAAGGGGAACTAGCATCGATCACATAGGGCTGAGAGAAAAAAAGGTACAGACTACAAACCTATACATTTCCTGTGCAGATTAGATGACATTTACCAGTTCTGCCATCTTCCTGAGATACATGTTCCCAATCAGAATATTTCTATTTCTAATGAGTTTTTATTTGGATGGGCTTCACATTTTATTAAGGTGGGTCTTGGATTTGGAGAAACTTATATCTTCATATAAATATATCGTATACAATGTATGTTCATGGATATAAATACCCAAGATTCTTTTTAGGCAAATCATTTTAAAATATTTTAAGTACAGTATTAGAATTTTAATTTTAGAACCAATGATCGTGTCTATTTTATGATGTTCCTTATAAATCATCATAATAGCTGAATTACTGAATCTTGATGGTGAGGACCTAAGAATATTGTAGGACTGAATATATTAGGTAGAGATCGTGAACCTCTAACAGTTGTAGGAAATCTGATTGCTTATGTGATTCCCAAGAAACATATTTCCTTTATAACACTCTATTATTGAAAAATCGTTGGGCCTGGAATAGGTGGTTCTCAGGGAGCACTTTTAACAAGCAGGTGGTTGGTGTCTTTTAGGTACTGTCATCAAACTTTTTGTTTTATATTTAAAAACAGCAAGAAGCTTGCAAGTTCTATAAGAAGGAGGCCTTTTTCTAAGTATATGGGGCTGTTGCTTAACATCAACAGAAGGTTACTAAAGAAATAGAAGCATTGGCAAAAGATAGGGGAGCAAAGTCAAAACAGTTCACTTAGCTAGAAAATGATCCTAACCTGTTACTACTGTATCTACTCAAGACCTGTATCTACTCAGTTGTTTTCAGGTTTTGCTTCTGGAAAAACTTGTGCTATAGACATGTTTAGGAGTGTGTGTCTTCGAATCAAGAGCTTTCTATAGTTTACTATTAACTATTTTATGTAAAAAAAACCAATGTAGACACACAGGGGAAAAATGAAAATGATTTTATGATATTTTCAAGTAGTGATATTGTATATTTGAAACACATTAAATGAAATCACCAAAGGAGGCATTTGTTCCTTTCCCTACTTTACCTGTCATGGACCACTAATCCTATATGCACAGATACAACCTATCACAAGGAAAATGGGGTTAACTAAAACAAGAAAGACAATGAAATATTATATATTTGTTGAAAATTATTACTATTACTTGGATATCCTAAAGAAATAAAATTAATTTAGTTATAGATTTCTCTAGCAAATTTGAAGAATAAAATCAAATAACATTCCATTAAAATGGGATAGATCAGAAAATATAGAACTGTCATGAAAGCAACTTTCTAACTAGGAAGATTGAAATGAGGGACAATCCTATTTGTACTGTTGATGTTGGGCGAAATTATTTCAGATGTTTAAAACAGTATGCTGTTGTCACTATTTAAATCTAGTCTCTAAGAATATTTTTGTCAACCTAGTTTTGTCCCGTAAGAGATCTAAACTTGGGATTGGTAGCAAAGACACACCCCATTCGCCAACCACAATATGAAAGCATAAGGCCTTTCTTAGCAATAGTATTCTATAGCATCTTAAGTAAAGGGGAAAAAAATACATACTTTAAAGTTTCTGTAGGTCTCTAAGTTTAGAGTCTTCATGGGTAAAATGAGACTAATCATACTTATAGTATTATTCCTAGTTAAGGTAGGGGTCTATGTCAGTTCCTTCCCTGAAAATGCACCAACACTCCCAGTCAAAGACAAAACCCTAATTATGAATGGATTAGGAGTGAGTCTGCCTAGGGCATTGTCCCTTCTATGCCTGAGAAAACAACAGAAGCAAATATTCTGCCACCTGGATACCCCTATTCCCAAAGACCAATAATCAATTTAATAGGTTTGGAGAGAGAGTAACCCTAGAGAATAAATTAATCCCTCAGTGTCTCCAGGGGGAGAATGGATTAGAAAAGGTGTTCTAAATATATTCTGCCTTTCACCCCCAAAAAACCTCACCAGATTATCACCGACTTCTTTGTAAACAGAACAAAATCAAATTGGGAAGCTTCCTTCTCAAAGCAATGTAAACATTCTTTTTCAGTCATTCCAAAAAAAGGATCTTTATTACATAAGAAATTTCCAGATCGAGAAGCCTCATCTTTACATTAAGTGAAGCCAGACATCGGGAAGGAGTTATCTAAATCACTACAGAAAATTTATCTCCTTTAAAAATTGATAATCATAGATAATTCCTTGTCTTAGTACCACCCAACACCCCTACAATATTGAGGCCAGTGATTTCAAATCTTAGGCCAGCCTCTGCCCCATATGGATCCCGGTCCTCCGCCACACTCTGCACACACGTACTCACATGGACTGCACAACCCGTTGTTCATTTTGCAGGTGCGGCGGCAGCAGCTTTTGAGAGCACATTAGTTCACTTTCAGGTACCTTTTCAACATCCCATATGTCTTAATTTAAGGTTAGAGGGATGGAAGGACGTTTGGAGGAGCTGGGTAAAGCCAATTCACTGTATTTGTGTAACCTACGGTTGACCGCCACCACCATCATACAGCTGTTCAAAGAACTGAGTCATTAATTTCCTCAACTTTTTAGGACTTTCCCATCCACAAACTGACCCTTCGCATCACACACACACACACATACACACACACACACACTTGAGCTTGTAGTGATACATGTAAATTTTGAGAAACACTGACTATTATGTCACCATCATTTAGGAAATTTCTTCGGCAAGTGGTGTAGTAAAAAACAAAACAAAACAAAATCTATGCTGGCACTCAGAAAACCTGGATTTTTGACTTAGTTCTGTCATTTACCAGTTGGATGGCCTTGAGCAAGTCACCTTTGTTGGCCTTTAGTTTCCTCATTGGAAAATGAAGCACTGTGAGTAGGCGATGTCTAATGTCCTTTCATCTAGAATTCTATGATAAATTCCCATCCAGGAGAAAGATTTGTCAACGTTTCAGTGGGATTCATTGCAACCACACCAACATTAAAGGAATTGATTGATCACCCTTGGGGACTGAAGCAGCGACCACTACTCATCCATCTCCTTATCCCCGATGAAAACAAGGAGTTTCCCTGTAAACAAGGTGCCTCTTTCCCAAGGCTCTGAGAGCCCTGTGACTCAGATTTCAGGGGATGGACCATTTTTCCAAATACAGACCCAGTACTCTGAAGCCAGTGGGGTTGGTTCTGTGCTGTTTTAAAATGCCAATTTGGACACAGTCATCACAAGAAATTACGTTTAACATTTTAAAAAATCAAGAATATGCATGGTCTATGCATTGTTATTTGCCATGGTATTGGTAGGGGAAAAAAAACCCAACCGGCTCCAATTTTGTGGTGATTGCACCTTTACATCTCACAAAATGATGCCTTGAAAAATAATATTTGATAGAAGACTGATGCCTTTTATCATTCAGGTTAATTCATAACTGATCACCTGTAACGGGGAGAACTACTTAGACTACAATTTTACTATTCTAGTCTGGCTAAGTGCTTCTGGAGACTTGAAGCACAAAACTCTGCTCACTCAGAAAGCTTGTTAATGGGTCCCTCATGACTCAGCTATCAATTTTTTAGTATCAGATATACATGCTGTATCCATTATTACTTTCACTTAGAGCCAGATCTGACCTGACTGGACAGCAGCTTATGAGATTTTATTTATTTTCATTTTAGCAATAGATAAAAAGTAGACGTAATGGTACCTAGAAAAAATGTGTATTTTAATAAGCACTTCCAGTGTAATATTTTACAGGTAGTCATTTGGTCTTTTAAAAGACTTCTTAATTTTTTGCATGTTTTCTACTTTTAACATATCCCAGGTTGTTTAAGTGTGCTTTGTAAGCAATGATAAAATGACAAGTTATCATTGATCTGTCCTTTCTTCCATCTCAGAGGGATTCATTAAATAATGCATGCACCCCTGTGAATTACTTTCTTCACTATAGTATCCCCAGACCATTAGCCAAATATAGCAACATTAGCATCTTTCAACCCTTAGAAACCCTTTTGGCTTTCATTTAATTAAATTATCCCATTATGAAAACTCTTATAATGAGATTAAATTTAATTATTTATTAGACACTTATTTGCACTAGGGAACCTATCAATTATGCATGGTTGAGCTAAACATTTTTCAATCCATCACCTTTTCTTTTCAAGGAAGGTGCAATTTATTAAGTACATTTGGGATACTGTATCTAGCAGGCCTTAATGGGGATAAGTATTTAGCCTTCTTAAAAGCTACTATAATAAGGATTAAAATTACTATGTCTGAAAAATAGACAAGGGAATTGCTGTCAGGTATTTTAGTGTTCCAGAGTTCCAGTTTTTGTAAATCCTTGTAATATAGTTTGTAGTCCGTCTTAGAGGATTTTTCTATTATTATGCACTTAACAAATATGTCAAATATAGCTTAAGTTTTACATATAGGAATAATTATGGAACTAATAAGGCATGCATTTAAATCATATAGTTTTTAAATAATCCTATACTGAAATGTTAATATTAATAATATTTTAAATTTCTAAATATGCAAAAATGGTGAAATGAACCACCAGGGTAAGCATCTCCCAGCTGCAACAATTTGGAACCCATAACCAACCTTGTTTCAACCTTGGCTTCTACCCCCACCCCCAACTGAAGCAAATCTGAGACCTGATATCGTTTTGACAATAAAAGAAAATTAAGTGTCTCAAAGGCAGAACATTTTTTTTTATAATGGAGGTATAGAATTTTTAGTGAATGCTAAGATAATACATGTCAATTCGTGGCATAGGTTCTCCTATCAGGTCTCATCAATATGTAATTAATTATTCTTCTGGTACGATTTGTGCTGTATCTTAAGTCAAGATGGTAGAAAGCATATGATTTTAAAACTATAGTATATATAATAATATATAATATATTACATAATAATATATAAAACTATAATAATAATATAATACATATATATGAAATTGATATCCCTACATATAGGAAACTATTCTCAATATCTTAATGTGGGGATAATGATGACAAATACTCATTGCTTGAGTATGCACATTTTATACCTGTTTGGAGTGTGTGTTAGTTATTGATATTATATATGTATACTTTGAAAAATAATATGAGGGACCGTTTTAATGCCTCCCTGCTTCTACCCCTGTCTTCTAAAATTTGTTTTCCACATAGCAGCTACGGTGATCTTTTTAAAAGGATGACCTGCTCAAAAATTTCCAAGATTCTTTATTTCACTCTGGGTAAAATAAAAAGCCCCTAATAATCTGATTCCTGAACTGGTTCTCCAGTCTCATTTCCCACCTCTCTCCCCTTTGTTTACTTTGCTCCAGCAACAATAACTGTGCAGGTTCTCAGACCCCTGAAGCATATTCGCACCTCAAGACCTCCTCACCTGCTCTTCCCCAGACATCTCCGTAGCGTACTTTCCCACTCACTTCCACCCTCTGCCCAAAACATTGTCTTTCAGAGAGGACTTCCCTGAGTATGTGGTATAAAACTCCACCTCCCTCCCCGCCACCTTTGCTCTTTATCCTCATCCCTGCTTCCTTTGTCTTCATACCACTCCCCACCATATGACATATTTGTTTAGCTCTGCCTTGGCTCCCAGGAGATGAGTTTCATGAGAGAAGGCACTTTGTCTTTACGTTGCTTTCTTCTGTGTCCCCTACACCTAGAACAACACCTGGCATATAATAGGGTAGGAATTCAAAGAATATTTGCCAAATAAATGAAAATAATTTATTCAGTTTTCCTCGGAATTCTGATACATAACATAATGTATATGTTTGAATATTCATAGTAGTGCAGTTTTTTCAGAGAGCGCTTTTATATGGGGATGGGAGAGGATGAAGTAGAGGTAAAGTAAGACCAGTTTGGGTCACCAGCAGTTTGAATCAAATATAAGTCTTTTAGATGTTATTCTGTAAATCAAAGTCCTTATGGGGTCAAGGCAGAAATTAGATTAAGATACGAGGGGAACTAGGGACAAACCAAAGAGCTCATGACCCATCAAAAGAGAGAAGCAGAAGCAGTTTATATGACACTTTGGGTTCCAGGTTGATATACTTTCTAATTTTTTAACAGAAACTGAAAAAAGTAAAATTTTATGTGCAATTTCCCAATTAAAAAAAACAAAAACAAAAAACAGTGTGACACAAATGAATCATATCCAAGAGATGCCATTTTGCGACTTTGATATGAAGTGCTGGGGACCAGAATAACTTTTTGGGTGGCAAAATGGGGAAGACATTTGTCCTTAGGGAAGTGACCTGGGTATCGTTGTAAAGAGTGGACTTACCTGATGAGAGCCAAGAGGTAGAGAACCTAGCTAAAAGGCTACCATCATAGACGAGGTGAGAATGATGGTGATGTACATGGTGGTGGTAACAGAGGAGGTAGAAGTGATGAGATTTTATGAGCAACTGGGTGAGGTAAAGCGAGGCAGTCAGGATGACTTTCTGGTTTTTCTTTTCTTTTTAATTTTTAAAAAGATTTTATTTATTTTCAGAGAGAGAGAGAGCACAAGCAGGGAGAGCGGCAGGCAGAGGGAGAAGCAGGCTCCCTGGTGAGCAGGGAGCCGGATGCGGGACTCCATTCCAAGACCCTGGGATCATGACCTGAGCCGAAAGCAGACGCTTAACCGAGGAGCCCTGACTTCCTGTTTTCTAGCTTAGGAGAGCAGTGGTATAAACTTAGAGGCTGATTTAGGTCTGGGAGGGATGATGGTGATTAATAAAAGAATGTGATTTATCTAGACAAAAGACAGAGATATCTTTTAGGCGGTCAAAAACATGGGTTAAGGAGGTAGAACTAAAGCAGGATTTCTGAACCTCAGCATTATTGACAATTTGGACTGGATAATTCTTTGTCACAGAGGGCTGTCTGGCACATTGCAGAGTGTTTAGCAGCATCCCTGATGTCTACCCACTAGATGCCAGTAGCACATCCCAACTGTGACAACCAGAAATGTCTAGAAGCATTAACGATGCCCACCTGAGGTGCAAAAATTCACCCCTAATTGAGAAGCACTGGACTAAAGATATAAAATTTGGACTCACAGTGTTTGTCTAGCGTTTTCCACATTTTTATGTGACTACAAATAACCGGGAACATGTTAAAATACAGCTACTGATTCAGTACGCCTGGCGTGTACCTGAGATATTGCATTTCTAACAAGATCTCAGATGATGCTAAGGCTGCCAGTCCAAGCACCACACTTTGAGTACAAGATCATAGATGACACTTGAAATCATGAGAATGGATGGGGATCACCCAGGAAGATTGGATAGAGCAGAAGATTTAACTTCGCAAAAGTGGGTTTTAAAGGAGTTATAAATTAGGTCTCCCAAATGACTACTTTCTTCCTCTTATTTATTTATTTATTTTTTCTTCCTCTTATTTAAAAAATTATTTTTCTTTTATATCTCCACTGTTTTTACTATATTATATATTGTCATTGTATTCTTTTACTGTGAATCAGTTAAAGTCCCAGCAGAAGATAGAATTCCACTCAGGTGACACAACTGAAGTGCATTTAATGAAGAAACCGTCTCCACAGATGAGACACCAGGAAGCTGGAAACATTGGGATGCCCAAAGAGTGTTGGTGCTTTGAAGAAGGCCTCCTGAGGAGGCACTGTAGTCCTGGGGGGCTGCTGCCCCTGGCAGAACCAGGCACAAAGCAGGAGAGAGCAGGGAAGAAGTACCCCTCCTTCTCACTCCTCCTGCTCTCTTGACCATCTTCTTGCTGCTTCCTATTGGTCGAGGCCAGTTTGAAGCCTGCTAGCATGGGAGTGTGGGTGATGTAATCTGTAGAGATCAGCCTCCTGAGGCAAGAGAGAGTGGACATGAGCACAGAATAACTAACACACACTCCAAACAGGTATACAACATACCTACTCAAGCAATGTGTATTTGTCGTTATCCCCACATTATGGGATATCAAGCATAACTTCTATATAGGGATTAAATAAAAAGTCCTGCTATTATGAGCATAGAAATTTGGCTTTGTTTATGTTGGCTCTAGCTTTAACGGAAAAATGTCAGGGAATAAGACAGAGGTCAGCTACCTTTTGTCCACTTTCATTGCTGAACCTGCAGCAAGGAGCCCCAGCACTTTGTGGCCACGTGCTGTCTATGGACGCATGAAGCTAACAGAGCTAAAGCAGCTGATTTTGTGTGCACCCCTGAGAACATATCAAGCAAAGGGGAATTCTCTGATGAGAGGAAAGCCCAACTTAAAGATGTCGGGATGACTACCAAACTAACCTTTGTCCCCAAAAGATGCTTGAAACACCATGTAGTAGAGGTAAGAGGGCAAACTTTGAAGTCTAGCAGCAGAGTGTCTTTGAATCCAAACCTCCTACCTGCTAGGTCTGTGAATTTAGGCTAGCTATTTAACATCGTTTGGTATCACTTTTCTCCTCTGTAAAAAGGAGAATCCCTAAAATAGGAATAATAGTAGTACTTACTCCATTCAGTTATCATGAGAATTAACTGAGATGATACAATTAGATTGTATGTGGCGCATGGAAGGCCCTTAGTAATTATTAGCTTTGTTGTTGCGACAATAAGGTTGATTGCCTCGTGTCCAAACAAAAGTAGTAAACATTAGTGAGAACTTTAAGCGCTCTGGAAATGGTCAAAGAGGCAGAGGAAGGAAACTGAAGTGGTCTCTTTGTCAAAAGATGTCACCTACGAAAGAATCACTGATATTTACCAAATTCCCTTCAGAGCGCCACTGGATACACCTGTGACACCTATCAGAGCGCCCAGTGTCTCTGGTTTTGTTTGGGTATGTGCATGCTGATGCTATCAAAAAAGAATTCCTATTTCATAAGTTTTGGGTGACAAAAAAAATATTGATCTACAAATAAATGGATTACTGCCATGCTCCAGAACATGCCAGATTTTGTTGTTTTAATGAAGAATTTTCTAACTAATCATCTGACATGAGTCATGAACTCGATTAGAGCTACAGATTTAAATCACCATCTTTTCCAGAAGTTTAGTTCATAAGGGAAAAAACAACATGAGGGTTTTTTTCCCCTGCTGCTTTTGAATACCCAAATATCTGACGTTCACAGGTATTCCAGAGATCAAGGCTTTGAAGCCCTTAGCCATAAAACGGACATTCTATTTTCTCTGGGTGAAAAGGGAAGCTCCTCTCAGAATTATTTGACCAGACAAAGGTTCAACACAGCTTGGCTTACTTTGTGGAAAATGGTGACATATATGTTTGAGGTAAATATTTTTATTCAAGAACCTGAAGAAACTCTTACAATACCGGCTGAGAAAACTGTTCTGGCTCACTAGCCTTTCAGGGAGAGAGAGGATTGCAGATGGTTTTAGTGTGAAATTTCTAGTGCTGGGAAAATGTGTCTACAGGCTGGAGACAAGAGGGATAAAGCTCTAGCCATTTCTCTGCAGTCAAAATTAAAAAGACTGAGCACCTTGCAAAGATAGCAGTGTGCACTTGGGCACAGAGGAAATCTGGGACAGGAATTCAGTTCAAGGAGTCTTAGAGAATTCTGGTGTTTCCTGTAGTGGACACAGTCATGTGCTGCCCAGATCCCGCTTCAGGAATAAGGGCCAGTATTCCCCAGTCTCCCGGATTGCCACCGCAGTGTTGTCTGAAGATGTCCGTCAGTGGTCGGCTCTCTTCGGGGATTGCCTTAGCTCAAAAGCACAGCCTCATTTGGGGGAGTCCCACCTTTCCTGGGGCAGCCTGCCTCCAGGGACTAATTGATTTGCAACCATAGTGGTGCAGCTTCTGTCTGCAAGTCAGGGTAACTCTGAAACGCCTTACCACCTGGAAGGCCGGCCAGGTGGGCAGCCTGCAGTCAGCCTCTTTCTCTCTGCCCGTCCTCTCTTCCTCCCTTCCTCCCTTCCTCCCTACCTTCCCTCAGCACTGATCCCAGCAATACTCCCTCATAGACAGACTGTGTGCTGCTGATCGTCACTCATTCTGCTTTCTAGGAAACCCAGCTGGTGGCACCTTCAATGAACAGAGCAAACAAAGGAAGTGATTCTTTTCTGGCTGCACACCTTTAGGAGCAAGATTTTTAGCGCTAGTTATTACAAGGTCGGCTGAGTAGCCAAAGATGAAACAAACATACTAAATCACGAACCACACTACAACTATAGCATTGATGTCAAGTTCAACAACAGCACTGGGATTTACTTTTAACACAATTAGGTTACTTTTTATTTTGCATATACGATATGCATTTTTCCTTCTTATAATAAATATGGCTCTTTTTTATTTGTGACATGACAATTATCTTATGTCTGCATATTTGAAGGAAACTTCCGGTGTAATAAAATAAATGGCATACCAAATTTTGTGCCTAGGTGTTTATGGGCATTTTATCCTGGGGAAATGGCCCGTGCCTTTCATTGGATTCCCATAGGAGTTCATGACCCAAAAATGGCTAACAACAATTGGTATAAAGTAAAATGAGAAGCAAAGCTAGGATAATATACTGAGCATGTGGAAGGCGCTCAAATACTGGCTGAATATCCAGAGGCAACTGGAGTTGCTAATGCAGGAGGCTGAGCAGTTCCTGTCAGAGTGGCAGGCTGCTGGCCCAAGGTGACACTTGGGGCTGTCATCACCACCATTGAACAGGTGCTAGAGACTCCTAAGAACGGAGCTCCAGAACACAATTTTATCAACATTTTAAAGATAATCTCTTTGACTTTTTGCTTATCTTTGATTCTGTTCTACTTCTAAACCTCCAAACTCATACCTTTGCAACAATATCTTTCCATTTTGGTCCTGTCTCATCCTGTAGAATTAAACTATAGTTCTTTTACCTGTAACATTGGCTTTGGACTATGATTCCATTTTCTCAACCTGACTCCGCTGCTTTGTACGAGTTCCTATCACCATCTTAATTTAGTGCTGGAATCCCCTACCCTAGCATTGGTCCCCAAGAAGTATTCCCACCAGGCTTTGTGATCAGGAGAGTGGAGGTAGAGGAGAATGAGGAGAGAGGTGACCTTGAAGTCAAGTGTGAGACTGACAAGACGTAGGGATTAGGTAATAAGGTCAGGTACAACAGGGGTCATGTTAACGACTTGAAAAGATGCCCATGAAGTTGGCCATTTTGGTTGATGACTATGCCCAAAGTAGTTTAAGTAGGATGTTGGGGACTGAAACTATGCTTCTTTTTAACTTTTTATTATGGAATATTTCAAATATAACATAAACCTCCATGTTTATTACTTAAATTGAACAGTGATCAACTCATGGCCTTGTTTTGTATAAGACTCTGTCCCTTGTATTGTTTTGGAACATATTTCAGACATCATATTATTTTATCCATAAATATTTCAGCATGTATCACTAATAGATAAGACCATTTAAAAAAATACAATCATCATACTGCTATTGCACCTAAAATCAATAAGTAATAATTTCTTCGTATCATCAAATACCCAGTTAACGCTAATTTATATAATTGCCATTTTTCACAATTTGGAATAAATGTCATAAATTGCTTTTTAAAAGTACGAGTCCAAAAAGGTCCATGAATTGAGATCGTTTAATATTTTAAAAATCTATGTTTACATTCATCTCTCTCTCTCTTCATTTATGGCTATAGTTGCTAAATTGAGCCATTTGTTCTGTAGAGCTTGCCACAGTCTGGATTTTGCTGATTGCATTCCTATGCTGTGTTTTAACATGTCCCTTTGTCGACTGTATTTCCTGGAAATTGTAGTTGGCTCTAAAGAGTTGAGGAGTGAATGCAGGTTGAGAAAGGGGAGGTAGCAAAATTTGACTAGTATTCCAGAAAGGTTGGCTGTGACAAGAAGGAAAGAAATAGCTTAAAAATTTGAGAAAAGTTTTGTTCTTTTTTTTCCCTTTGTAATGGATATTTGGATAGTTTGTACATGTGTGTTGAATAAGAAGAGGAAAGATCCAGAGGATAGAAGTTTAAGGTCCAAGAAAGATGGATACGTATGAAGCAAAGGACTATAAGATAATGCAGTTAGAACTCAGCAAATGGCTCAGCACATATTCATTTATTCACCCATTCCAATTGTTTTGCCTGCCATGTAGCAGACATAGTACTGGGTGCAGGGGAAATGCAGACAAGTTAAAAACAAAACTTACCCTACATGTGAGGACCTTATGTGCTGTGTGCTAGAAGAGAAAGACCACCGTGTGAACTAGTAAAGGGATGAAGTATAAATACCCATCTTGTAAGAGGCTGTACTGAGAGTAGTGGGTGACTCAAAGGAGGGCGGGATCCAGTCTTTAACTCAGACTGGTTCCCATTCTGTGTGTTAAAGAAATAGGTAACCTGCAAAGGTTGGAGAGGGGAGGGGAATGAAGGGGAGGGGAGTGGAAGGGGGAGGAGAAGAGAGGAGAGAGTAGAGATAAGAGTAGGGATGGCTTAAGGAACCATTGTTTGTTTGTTTGTTTTAAGATTTATTTATTTATTTGAGAGAGAGAGAGAGAGCAGGGGGTGAGGGACAGAGGGAGAGAGAGAGAGTCCCAAGCAGACTCCCCTCTGAGCATGGAGCCTGACGCAGGGCTTGATCTCAAAACTCTGAGATCAGGACCTAAGCCAAAACTAAGACTCTATGCTTAACTGACTGAGCCACCCAGGCACCCCAAGGAACCATTGTCCTAAATGGAATATCTTGTTAAAAAAAACCAAAATGAAACAACCACCACAACAAAGAGCTGGCTTGGAATAAAAAATGATTTTTAAAACTGAAGGTAATAATGATAGACTATCAGGTCCTGGAGGTAACTATGACTGTGTAAAGTAAGATGAAGTGTATTATCCTTTCATCTTTAAATTTCATTTACATTTCGTTTTAAACTGGACCTTCACATTGTTCAATTCTTTCTTCCTTTACTTTGCAATCTATCAGTTGTTGTGTTCTGTCAGTTTTACCTCTAAAAGCAATAAACTGGCCTTAAATGTGTTTAATTACAACTCCCAGCTGGAAATACTTTTTCATCACAGTTTGTATGTATGAGTGAATATCTAGATGCCTGAAAAACATCTCTAGAGGGATACGTTCACTTATTAGGAGTGATGACCTCTGATGTTTTATATTCTATTTCATTTTTCAAAAATGTTCATAGCAAGTCGTTCAAATCATTTCAAAGCCCATTATATATTGTGACCAGTGGTTTGAAAAACAATATTCCCATATTTCTCTTTCTTTTCCTTGCTGGGATTTTTTAAATAACTCTGTGATATGGACACCTCCAAAATCTTTTACTCCTATTCCAAAATACTATTGCTTTTTAAATGCACATTTCTTATTAGGTCACTTTCTTAGGGGCACCTGGGTGGGGCAGTGGGTTCAGCTCTGGGCTCTTGGTTTTGGCTTGGGTCATGATCTCAGGTTGTGGGATTAAGCCCTGTGTGGGGCTCCATGCTCAGTAAGTCTGCTTGAGACTCTCTCTCCCTCTGTCCCTCCCCAACCCCCTCTTTCTAAAATGAATAAATAAATATTAAAAAAATTAAGTGTGTTAGTCCTTTATAATGTGGACCCCACCGCCATTTTCAATCTGACTTCTCCCTTCCCAATCGCTGTGCTGTAGTGAAACTGACTTACAACAATTGGTTCCCTAAACAAGCAAAATTATTTTTTAAATGTCTTTAGTTTTTTTTAATTCACAACATTAAAATTTTAAATTAAGAATTAAAATTTATTTTTTAAATTGTTAAAATAAACTTAAAATTTAAATTCACAAATTTTAAATTCACAAAAACTAAGTATGCAGTTTAAGAAGTGAAACAGTCCAAACATGCTTAAAGAAAGAGTGAGTAACCTTCCCTCAGCCTCTCCTTCCATTCTTGTCATCTTGAAGTGACCAGTGTTAACAGCCCAGGGTGTGTACTTTCATAACTTTCTCCATCCTTTTTTAAACATACATATTATTTATGAGGTTTTGTTTTTGTTTTAAAAAATGTTATAGTATGCACATTACTCTGTAATTTGCTTTTTTACTTGAAAATAGATATCCCTTCAGGTTTATAGATATGGCTCTATTTTATTCTTTTTAGAAGCAGCATGCAATTCTTTCACACTTACAATTTATCCCTTTACTTCTCTACTGGTAGATGATCAAGTAGATTCCATTTTCACCATTATCAAAATGATGCCGTGGAAGTCCTTACATAGTAGTCCTTTTTATTTCAATAGGGTACATTCTCAAAAGTGGGATTACTGGTCACAGCACAAGCAAATTCAAATTCTACTTTAATAAATACTACCAATTTACATTTGTGTAAATTTACATGTATACGTTGTGACATTTTTTTACTCCCACCATCATCCTATGTGAATTTCCATTTCTTTATAACTCCACGAGCACTACCTATTACTCCTTGCACATGTTTTGTTTTGTTTGTTTGGTTGATTGGTTGGCTGGTTTGGGTCAGTTTTTTTGGTTTGCCAGTAATGATGCATTTCTCTTTGTATGTTTATTGGCTATTTGGATTCCCTCCTCTACCAATTCACCTCTCACATTCTTTGAACAATTTTCTATTGGATTGCTTGTCTTTTTCTAATCAATAGGTGGAGTTTTGCTTGTTTAGGATTATTCACCCAATTTCTGTCAAATATTTTCCCAGTCTACCATCATCTCTGACTTCGGTTATGCTGTCTTATGCTATACAATAATTTAGACCTTTATGTAGTCAATTATGTTAATCTTTTCCTTAATAGCTTTTGGGTTTCCTGTTTTGCCTAGGAAAATCTCACCCGCTAGACCTTGTACAAATGATATTCTCATTTTCTTTTTAAATATTTTTAAAATCATTTATGCTTGAATTGTTAATCCATATGGAATTAATTTTTGTATAGAGCATACAAGCAAAATTAACTTTGTTTTTCCCCCAGCCAATTATGCTTGCACTGTTTATTAAATAAACTTTACTTTCTTCACTAAATTGAAATGCCACCTTTGTCATAAATTAATATGCATTTATACTTGGATTTATCTTTGGTTTTCTTTTCTGTTCTGCTAATTTCTATGTATATTCTTATGCCAAAAGCTTACCATTTTAATTAATCTTATAGTAACTGCTATTAAGTAAAAAACCAAGTCGTGCCTTAGACTTTAATTCAAAATTTTGAGAGATATTTTTGAACATTTAAAATTTTTATATGAACTCTGAAAAAGTTTTTACCCAATTCATCACCCCCATTTGAGACACTCTGCTTTGAATTACATTGTTGTATATGTTAATATTTTAAATTTTTTTATAATTTTAGAATATTAAGCCTTCTTATCTTTGAACATGTTATATTTATGTGTTTGGTTCTATAACACTTAATAATAGTTTATTGTTTTCCTTATAAAGTCTCACACCTTTCGTGTTAAATTTATTCTTTAGTATCTTGCCATTTTTGTTGCTATTTTGAATGAAATTTTTTTTCAATCTGGGATTACTCCCATCGCCCATTTTCAGCTTGTTATTTCTAATAAGCTCTGGACTTCATCTTTTGACTCTGACAGAGAACAAGGGCACTAATAACAGAGAAAAAAATCTTGCCTCTCACTGATGTCTTGGGAAGTAGATCACAAATTGTGGTTCCCTGAGGCAACCTAAGAGGTAATAACCTGCCTATTTGTTGCATATGGTTTTCAGATGGACCAACTCTGCAGAATTTGGAGGGAACCTACCCTAGTGGGCAGAATAACCCACAGCTCCTGATATTGTGGAAAAGGCCTTTACTTGTAGCAAGCCAATCTGGGAGCAGAGACTGTCTTCCAGTGCTTAACAGGAGGGCAATGGTCACATAGCCCTCAAGAACATAAATATCATTGACATCCATGGTTCACTCATTTGTCTCTACTTGAGAGACCTTAATAGCCTGGCTTGTATAGATGCTAAGGGAAAACAAAAACCATAAGCAGACAAAGAAAAAACATAATTTAGGGGCACCTGGGTGGCTCAGATTGTTAAGCGTCTGCCTTCGGCTCAGGTCATGATCCCAGGGCACTGGGATCAAGCCCCGCATCGGGCTCCCTGCTCCACGGGAAGCTTGCTTCTCCCTCTCCCACTCCCTCTGCTTGTGTTTCCTCTCTCTCTGTCTCTGTCAAATAAATAAAATAATAATAATAATAATTTATTTAAGTGGGGTTTAGTAAACCAAGAGAAGACCAGCAAATTAAAATTTATAACAAGTGGATTCCAATGAAGTAGACCTTTAATAAAAAAGCAAAAAGGAATATCGGAGTTGCACTTAGAACATGGAGAAGACTTCCTGAAACTAAAAGCCATTATTAGTTTGTTAATAGGTAAACTGAAAAAAAAAATGTGCACTTCTGGGTACTTAATCGGTGGCTTGAATATCAAGTGGGGGAAGAATCTCACTACATAGAACAAAAGTAGATGGAAATTATAAGGTAAAATTTGAGAAATTTTGCCAAACCTCAGAGATCTAATAAAGCAAAGGTGCTCATATGACAAAGTAGTCAAATATATAGAAAAATACTTCTAGAAATATAAGATATTTGTTGCCTTAATGGACTATATAAAGGTCCATCACAATGGGAAATTTTAATAAACATCCCTTTAGTAAATAAAAATAATAAGCAAATAGATTATGTGAATCATATAGTTTGCAAGTATGAATTAGTAGAACATATATATTTATATAAACTTTTTCACCTTTTTTATTTTCATGGAATACTTGGAAAATATTTATATTTGGCCACAAGGAAACTTCAAAAGAGTAAAATAATTAGGGTTTTACCTGTTGCAATATCTGGTCATTATCTAATAAACACAGACATAAATAATTAAAAGTAGACCAAAAAATCTCTTAAGTATTAGAAATTAAGAATCCATTTTTAAATAACCCAAAGAGGAAATAAAATCAAAAGTAAAAATTATTCAGAAAGTAGTAGAAGTAACAACAGCAATTACTGAATGCTTACTCAATGCAAGCACAGTTTCTAAGCCTTTTAAACTGGAAGATCTCAATCTTAGCAGTTATGTATATTATTATTCCCATTTGGCAGAAGAGACTGGGGCATAAGTTAAGTAACCTGCTCAAGTGAATACAAGAAGGGACAAGAGTTTCAATTCGAGGAATGTACACTCTGAACCACCATACTAGAACACCTCATACCAAAACCTGTGTAATAAGCTAATATGCATATACTAATATGTTTCAGAAGGAAATTTATAGTTTTAAATAATTTTATTCTCAAGAGTATGAAAATAAATTGTTTTATTGCAGTAATAAGAAACTAACAAAATAAACAAAAGATATTGGGATGATACTAATTAATAAAGACAAAAATTAAAAAAATAAAAAGAATAAATTGGAAGTCTACTCTTTGAAAAGACTAATAAAATAGAGAAAGTTCTGCTATGCCTGATTTTTTGGAACAGGAGTTAAAACTCCTGTGCAGAAGGACTAGGAAAACAGACCCCTATAGTTTGAAAAGTGTGAGGGATTCCCTATTTTTTTTTTCTTGCTTTAATATTTCTGCTTTGACTCATGGGTAGGCCCCAGTCAAGGAGCTGCAGCTGCAATTCAGAGAGAAACTATCTTTTCAGCCAGAGGGTGTATAAAAGAGACCCCTGAGTGGTATAGTGTGTGGTTGGATCTGAGAATGGAAAAGGGGACTCCCTAATTCTGTGTATGAACTGAAAACATCCTGGGCTCAAACCTGAGCTCTGCATGCCTAGAAAAGACTAAAAAAGAATGCAGCAAAGGCTTTAAGAATTGCACTATTATATGACAGCATAGCAGAAGCTTTGAAACCTAAACTGACATTGGGACCACCCCCCACAGAATGTAAGATAGAACTTGCAATCTGAAACTAACTGGATTCATTGTCTCCTAGAACAACAACAACAACAACAACAACAACAAATCAACATTCTCCCAGGATCCAAAGTTTCACAACATAATAATCAAAATGTCCAAGACAGAACCCAAAATTACCTGACATATGAATAATAAGGAAAATGTGACTATTTCTCAACAAAAAAGACAACCAATAAATATCAACTCTAAGTTGACATATTGGAATAGTCAAAGATTTTAGAGAAGCAATTATAAATGTGCTACATAAGGTAAAGACTATTGAAATGAATGGAAAGAGAAGTTCTCAACAATCTAACTGAAACTATTAAAAAAAAGAAGGAAATCTTAAAACTGGAAAGAACAATATCTAAAATTTAAAAGCTCACTGTATTGTCTCAACAGCAGAATAGAGATGACAGAGGAAAAACAGGTGAAATTGAAATAGATTAATATAATACAATATGAAAAATAGGAAGAAAAAAGATTGGGGAAAAAAATAACAGATTTATGAAACAATTTCAAAACATCTAGCATTTATGCTACTGGAATCCAAGAAGAAGAGGTAAGAGAAATTGGTGCAGATGCCCTCCCCAATGTCTATCACCCAGCCACCCCATCCCTCCCACCTCCCACCACTCCAGCAACCCTCAGTTTGTTTCCTGAGATTAAGAATTCCTCATATCAGTGAGATCATATGATACATGTCTTTCTTTGATTGACTTATTTCGCTCAGCATAACACCCTCCAGTTCCATCCACGTCGTTGCAAATGGCAAGATTTCATTCCTTTTGATGGCTGCGTAATAGTCCATTGTATATATATACCACTTCTTCTTTATCCATTCATCTGTCGATGGACATCTTGGCTCTTTCTACAGTTTGGCTATTGTGGACATTGCTGCTATAAACATCGGGGTGCACGTACCCCTTTGGATCCCTACATTTGTATCTTTGGGGCAAATACCCAGTACTGCAATTGCCGAGTCATATGGGAGCTCTATTTTCAACTTTTTGAGGAACCTCCATACTGTTTTGCAGAGTGGCTGCACCAGCTTGCATTCCCACCAACAGTGTAGGAGGGTTCCCCTTTCTCTGCATCCCCACCAACATCTGTCATTTTCTGACCTGTTAATTTTAGCCATTCTGACTGGTGTGAGGTGGTATCTCATTGAGGTTTTGATTTGGATTTCCCTGATGCCGAGCGATGTGGAGCACTTTTTCATGTGTCTGTTGGCCATTTGGATGTCTTCTTTGCAAAAATGTTTGTTCATGTCTTCTGCCCATTTCTTGATTGGATCATTTGTTCTTTGCGTGTTGAGTTGGTAAGTTCTTTATAGATTTTGGATACTAGCCCTTTATCTGATATGTCATTTGCAAATATCTTCTCCCATTCTGTCAGTTGTCTTTTGGTTTTGTTGACTGTTTCTTTTGCACAGCAAAAGCTTTTTATCTTGATGAACTCCCACTAGTTCATTTTTGCCCTTGCTTCCCTTACCTTTGGCGATATTTCTAGGAAGAAGTTGCTGCGGCTAAGGTCGAAGAGATTGCTGCCTGTGTTCTCCTTTAGGATTTTGATGGACTCCTGTCTCACGTTTAGGTCTTTCAACCATTTTGAGTCTATTTTTGTGTGTGGTGTAAGGAAATGGTCCAGTTTCATTCTTCTGCATGTGGCTGTCCAATTTCCCCAACATCATTTGTTGAAGAGACTGTCTTTTTTCCATTGGACATTCTTTCCTGCTTTGTCAAAGATGAGTTGACCATAGAGTTGAGGGTCCATTTCTGGGCTCTCTATTCTGTCCCATTGATCTATGTGTCTGGTTTTGTGCCAGTACCATACTGTCTTGATGATGACATCTTTTTAATAGAGCTTGAAGTCCGGAATTGTGATGCCACCAGCTTTGCTTTGCTTTTTCAACATTCCTCTGGCTATTCGGGGTCTTTTCTGGTTCCATACAAATTTTAGGATTATTTATTCCATTTCTTTGAAAAAAGTGGATGGTATTTTGATAGGGATTGTATTAAATGTGTAGATTTCTCTAGGTAGCATTGACATCTTCACAATATTTGTTCTTCCAATCCATGAGCATGGAATGTATTTCCATTTCTTTGTGCCTTCCTCAATTTCTTTCATGAGTATTTTATAGTTTTCTGAGTACAGATTCTTTGCCTCTTTGGTTAGATTTATTCCTAGGTATCTTATGGTTTTGGGTGCAATTGTAAATGGGATCGACTCCTGAATTTCTCTTTCTTCTGTCTTGTTGTTGGTGTATAGGCATGCCACTGATTTCTGTGCATTGATTTTATATCCTGCCACTTTACTGAATTCCTGTATGAGTTCTAGCAGTTTTGGGGTGGAATGTTTTGGGTTTTCCACATGAAGTATCATATCATCTGCAAAGAGTGAGAGTTTGACTTCTTCTTTGCCGATTTGGATGCCTTTTATTTCTTTTTGTTGTCTGATTGCTGTGGCTAGGACTTCTAATACTATGTTGAATAGCAGTGGTGATAGTGGACATCCCTGCCGCGTTCCTGACCTTAGGGGGAAAGCTCTCAGTTTTTCCCCATTGAGAATGATATTTGCTGTGGGTTTTTCATAGATGGCTTTTATGATATTGAGGTATGTACCCTCTATCCCTATACTCTGAAGAGTTTTGATCAAGAAGGGATGCTGTACTTTGTCAAATGCTTTTTCTGCATCTATTGAGAGGATCATATGGTTCTTGTTCTTTCTTTTGTTGGTGTATTGTATCACACTGGTTGATTTGCAGATGTGGAACCAACCTTGCAGCCCAGGGATAAAACCCACTTGGTCGTGGTGAAGAATCCTTTTAATGTACTCTTGGATCCTATTGGCTAGTATTTAGGTGGGAACTTTTGCATCCATGTTCATCAAGGATAATGGTCTGTACTTCTTTTTGATGGGGTCTTTGTGTGGTTTTGGGATCAAGGTAATGGTGGCCTCATAAAATGAGTTTGGAAGTTTTCCTTCCATTTCTATTTTGTGGAACAGTTTCAGAAGAATAGGTATTAATTCTTCTTCAAATATTTGGTAGAATTCCCCTGGGAAGGCATCTGGCCCTGGGCTTTTGTTTGTTGGGAGATTTTTGATTACTGCTTCAATTTCCTTAGGGGTTATAGGTCTGTTCAGGTTTTCTATTTCTTCCTGGTTCAGTTTTGGTAGTTGAGACATCTCTAGGAATGCATCCATTTCTTCCAGATTATCTAATTTGCTGGCATAGAGTTGCTCATAATATGTTCTTATAATTGTTTGTATTTCTTTGGTGTTGGTTGTGATCTCTCCTCTTTCATTCATGATTTTGTTGATTTGGGTCATTTCTCTTTTCTTTTTGATTAGTCTGGGAGGGGTTTATCAATCTTGTTAATTCTTTCAAAGAACCAGCTCCTAGTTTAATTGATCTGTTCTACTGTTCTTTTGGTTTCTGTTTCATTGGTTTCTGCTCTGATCTTTATTATTTCTCTTCTCCTGCTGGGTTTAGGCTTTATTTGCTGTTCTTTCTCCAGCTCCTTTAGGTGTAGGGTTAGGTTGTGTATTTGAGACCTTTCTTATTTCTTCAGAAAGGCTTGTATTGCTTATACTTTCCTCCTAGGACCACCCTTTGCTGCATCCCAAAGATTTTGAACAGTTGTGTTTTCATTTTCATTTGTTTCCATGAATTTTTTAAATTCTTCTTTAAATTCCTGGTTGACCCATTCATCCTTCAGTAGGATGCTCTTTAGCCTCCATGTATTTGAGTTCTTTCTGACTTTCCTCTTGTGATTGAGTTCTAGTTTCAAAGCATTGTGGTCTGAAAATATGCAGGGAATGATCCCAATCTTTTGGTACCGATTGAGACCTGATTTGTGACCCAGGATGTGATCTATTCTGGAGAATGTTCCATGGGCACTAGAGAAGAATGTGTATTCTGTTGCTTTAGGATGGAATGTTCTGAATATATCTGTGAAGTCCATTTGGTCCAGTGTGTCATTTAAAGTCTTTATTTCCTTGTTGATCTTTTGCTTAGACGATCTGTCCATTTCAGTGAGGGGGGTGTTAAAGTCCCCCACTATTATTGTACTGTTGTCGATGTGTTTCTTTGCTTTTGTTATTAATTGGCTTATAAAATTGGCTGCTCCCATGTTAGGGGCATAGATATTTACAACTGTTAGATCTTCTTGTTGGATAGACCCTTTAAGTAGGATATAGTGTCCTTCCTCATCTCTTATTATAGTCTTTGGTTTAAAATCTAATTTGTCTGATATAAGGATTGCCAGCCCAGCTTTCTTTTGGTGTCCATTAGCATGGTAAATGGTTTTCCACCCCCTCACTTTCAATCTGGGAGTGTCTTTGGGTCTCAAATGAGTCTCTTGCAGACAGCATATCGATGGGTCTTGTTTTTTTATCCAATCTGTTACCCTGTGTGGGGCATTTAGCCCATTTACATTCAGGGTAACTATTGAAAGATATGAATTTAGTGCCATTGTATTGCCTGTAAGGTGACTGTTACTGTATATTGTCTGTGTTCCTTTCTGGTCTATGTTACTTTTAGGCTCTCTCTTTGCTTAGAGGACCCCTTTCAAGATGTCTTGTAGGGCTGGTTTCGTGATTGCAAATTCCTTTAGTTTTTGTTTGTCCTGGAAGATTTTTATCTCTCCTTCAATTTTCAATGACAGCCTAGCTGGATAGAGTATTCTGGGCTGCATATTTTTCTCATTTAGTGCTCTGAATATATCCTGCCAGTCCTTTCTGGCCTGCCAGGTCTCTGTGGATAGGTCTGTTGCCAATCTAATGTTTCTACCATTGTAGGTTACAGATCTCTTGTCCTGAGCTGCTTTCAGGATTTTCTCTTTGTCTCTGAGACTCGTAAGTTTTACTATTAGATTTCGGGGTGTTGACCTATTTTTATTGATTTTGAGGGGGGTTCTCTGTGCCTCCTGGATTTTGATGCCTGTTTCCTTCCCCAAATTAGGGAAGTTCTCTGCTATAATTTGCTCCAATATACCTTCTGCCCCTCTCTCTCTTTCTTCTTCTTCTGGGATCCCAATTATTCTAATATTGTTTCATCTGATAGTATCACTTATCTCTTGAATTCTGCCCTCGTGATCCAGTAGTTGTTTTTCTCTTTTTTTCTCAGCTTCTTTATTTTCCTTCATTTGGTCTTCTATATCACTAATTCTCTCTTCTGCTTCATTTATCCTAGCAGTTAGAGCCTCCATTTTTTATTGCACCTCATTAATAGCCTTTTTGATTTTGGCTTGGTTAGATTTTAGTTCTTTTATTTCTCCAGAAAGGGTTTCTCTAATACCTTCCATGCTTTTTTCAAGCCCAGCTAGTATCTTTAAAATCATCATTCTGAACTCTAGTTCCGACATCTTACTAATGTCCGTATTGATTAGTTCACTGGCAGTTGGTACTTCCTCTTGTTCTTTTTTTTTGAGGTGATTTTTTCCATCTTGTCATTTTGTCCAGAGGAGAATAGATGAATGAGAGAACAAAATGCTAATAGGGTAACAATGACCCCAGAAAAATATACACTAAACAAATCAGAAGAGACCTTAAACCGGGGGAAAGGAAAGGGAAAGAAAGAAAAAAGAAAAAAAAAAAGAAAGAAAAAGATAAACAAACAAACAAAAACAGAACATGATCAAATATAATCAGGCTGGTGCCACACATTAGATTTTGGGCATATTTTGGTCTGTTAGAAGAAAGTGACTCCCAAAATTTTAAAGAAAGAAAAAACTTATATATGTACAAAAATAAGGGTAAATACAATAAAGGGATGAAATATGACTGTAAAGATGAAAATTATAAAAGATTTTATAAAAGGAATTGATAAGAAGTTGGCTGAAAAAAGAAAGAAGAGGATTTAAAAAAAAAAGGGAGAGAATGTGATCAGGTAGAAGATTAGAACAAAGCTATACACTAGAGATTTAGGGTATATTTTGGTCTGTTAGAAGAAACTATCCCAAAATTTTAACAAAAGAACAATTTATATATATATACCAAAAATAAGGTTAACTACTATGAAGGGCTAGAATATGACTCTAAAGATGAAAAATAAAAAAAGATTTTTTAAAAAAGCGTTGGTTGAAAAAGGGAAAAAGAAAAAAGAAAAAAAAATTTTTTAAATTAACTTTGAAAGACTAAAGAATCATGGGAAAAAAGCCATGAATTCTATGTGCAGTATTCCCCTAGCGCTGGAGTTCTGCCGTTCTCATTGATACGTAAACTTGGTCTTGGCTGGCTATTCTTGCTGATCTTCTGCAGGAGGGGCCTGTTGCCATGGTTCCCAAATGTCTTTGCCAGAGGCAGAAGTGCCCCGCCCTTGCCGGTCCGGGCTAAGTAATCTGCTCGGGTCTGCTCTCGGGAGCTTTTGTTCCCTGCAAGCTTTCCATGCAGCTTTGGAGGACGAGCGTGAAAATGGCAGCCTCCCAATCTCCGCCCAGGAGGAGCTGAGAACTTGGGCCCCCACTCTTCAGTGCACCCCCACAGAAAAGCAGTCAATCACTCCCGTCTCCCCGGTCTCTGGCCGCACTTTGTGCTTACCTGGCCTGTGACCGAGCATTTCTATCTCTGGCACATGACCCCATGTGGAGTCTCCAAACCCAGCAGATCCCTGTGGTGTGCTCCCGAGCTGCTCCTCCCAGGGGGAGGAAGGGGAGTCTCCCCGGATCTGCAGCTTGTTGGGTCCCTGCTGGAGGAGCAGTGGCCCGACTATGCTGTGGATCAGGGTTTATGGCAACCCCGAGCTGAGAGCCCCCTCCTTGGCTCCGTCTCTGCAGCCGGCTTCCCCGCTCTGATACCTGGGAGGTCTGCTGCACTCAGGCACCCCCGGTCTTCCTGTGACCCCAAGGGTCCTGAGACCACACTGTCCCAGTGAGGGTTCCACCCCCCACTTAGCCACTGGAGCAACGTCCCTTAGCGTAGCAGACTTCTAAAAGTTCTGATTTTGTGCTCCGCGGCTCTATCACTTGCCAGTAGCGGCTGACGGAGGCCCCCCTCCCCTGCCGTCTATCCTCCCGAATATTGCCTTGGATTCACTTCTCTGCACGTCCTACCTTCCAGAAAGTGGTCGCTTTTCTGTTCAGAGAGTTGCTGCTATTCTTTTCTTCGATGTCCTGTTGAGTTCGTAGGTTTTCAGAATGGTTTGATCCCCTATCTAGCTGAATTCCTGGGACCAGATGAAATTTAGATCTCCTACTCCTCCGCCAACTTGCTCCTTCCCCCCAAAATCAGTCACATTTCTATACACAAACAACAAGCTATGCAAAAAAGAAATTAAGAAAACGATCCATTCACAATAGCAACAAAAAGAATAAACTACATAGGAATAAAGTTAATGAAGTGAAAGACTTGTACACTGAAAATTATGAAACATTGATGAAGGAAATTAAAGAAGACACATATAAATGGCATCCCATTTTCATGGATTGAAATAATTAAAATTATTAAAATGTCCATACTAATCAAAGCAATCTATGGATCCAATGCAACCCCTTTCAAAATTCCAGTGGCATTCTTTACAGAAATAGAAAAACAATCCTAAAATTCATAGTTCTGTTATAAATGTAAAATTTGTTATTCAAGATAAATAATTTCTGGAGATGTAATGTACAGCAATGTGACTACAGTTAGCAATACCCATATGATATATTTGAAATTTGCTAAGAGGGTAGATCTTAAGTGTTTTCACCAAAAAAAAAAAAAAAAAAAAGTGACTATGAGATGATTGATATCTTAATTAGCTTGATTGATCACAATGCAGAGGTATATCACAATATCAAATCATACACCTTAAATATAAAAAAAATTGTCCATTTTACTTCAATAAAATTGAGAGGGGAATGCCAAGCCCAGTAAGAGAATGTGAAAATTCTAGATTGACCTCTTTGGTAAAAGCTGCTTAAGGAATATACAACCTGCTTGGCCAATTCACTTTCTGAAAATCTTACCAAGTGCTCATGGTTATATCCAGAGGCTTTAATACATTTCATTAAAGGGGATTTTTTTTCCCTTTCTTTCTTTTTTTAAGATTTATTTATTTGTTTCTTTCTTTCTTTATTTGGCGGAGAGAGAGCACAATTACGGGGAACAGCAGGCAGAGGGAGAGGGAGAAGTGGGCTTCCTGCTCAGGGAGACTGATGTGGGGCTCAATCCTAGGGTCCCGGGACCATGACCCGAGCTGAAGGCAGATGCCCAACAGACTGAGCCACCCAGGCACCCCATTAAAGGGAATTTCTGATGCATTTCAAGTCTCATCTAACCTGTATAATGTGGAACTGCTTTCTTTTTAATTGTTGTTAGTAATTAATAGAAGAGAGAACACATATCCTGACATTTTTTACTCTAAAGCAGAGATTTAATATATGAATTATATATAATTTGCTATATTTAAAATATTTGTACTATATTAAAATACTAATGAAAAAGATAAACAAGTAAGCCCTGTATACCAATAGTAAATCCTGTTAGAGTAAAAAGAATGAAAAGATCATAAGAATTTCTTGGCAGAAATTCTTTTTTCCCCCATAAAAAAGGGCAGGGGAGGCAGGAGAGATTTTATTGTTTTTCCTCTCTCTCCCTTTTTCTTTTTTTCTTCTTTTGTTTTTGTTTTGTTTTGTTTTGTTTTTTTAGTTGTTGTTCGTTGGGTGTTGTTTTTGTTATTTGATTGTCTTGGTGAGATCCTGAGATGAAGGAGATTGGCATGCATCCTGGTGCCGAGGGGTGAGAGGAGCCCAGAAGAATGCTCTACATGTTTTAGTCTACAGAGAGACTTGTGTGTAGGAACTGGCTGGCTTCCCAAATCCCCTGGAACTAGCCGGACGCTGTGAAGTTGCCAGCATGATGTTTGATAACCAGGACTGGTCTGCATAAGACTTGGCATTTAATTCAATTCATTTCCAAGCTGATTTTGACTATCATTCTCATGCTTATTAAAATATACTTTCTCTGCTCTGAGTTACTGTGCCAAGAAAGACTTGCTCATTTCCTCTTCCCAAATGTGTGATAGAGCTTCAGCATCATAGGGTGTATCAAAGGAGCTCTGTGTTTGTTTGTCTGATGTGGTATTAATTAGAAAACTGGATAGTATTATCATCCTCTCTAGTTCCTATTCCTAAGTAGCTGAGATTGTAAGTAGCTGGAGATGATCAGTAGAGTCATAGTTCCTGAAAGATTCTTCTGCGATCTTTCTGTCTCTGTGTTAAACTATAGATTAACCATCATTATAATGAATACCTTGTAAAATCCTTCATAGACGACTGAAAAACTGTGGTCACCCTTACTATCTAACCCATGTCTACCTCTGCTTTCTTTTTCTTATCATCATAGCCAAGGTTCTTTACATTTGCTAACATTTAACATTTGCTAACTCCATTTCCTGACTTGCCAATCATTCCAGAATCTTAGAGTTTCTAGCTGTAATTACCAGTGGACTTCCTACTGTAAGTTCTAGGGACACTTTTCAGTCCTTGACTTACTTGATCATATTGCTGTATGACCTTGTGGATCACCGGCATCATGAGGAAGTAAAATTATTCAGACTTTGAAATGTGGCAGGACTAGTTTTGAACTGCAGGTGTTTTAATGCCAGAGTGACCTGGAGCAAGATTTTACTTTTTGGGGGGGTAGCATAGTTTTCTTTACTCCAAGATGAGTACAATATAATGATAACTAACTTTGGGGATCATAACAGTGTGCACAGTTACTGGCATGTACTAGCTGTACAATACTGCTTATTCCCTTCTTGAAGCCTCGTTACATATTTTACCAGGTCTTCTACTTTTCTGTTGACTTCTTGTCTATATTAAGTTATGGTGTTGCCCTAGGCTTCTATGTTCAGCCCCTGTTCTTCTCCTTATACACTCACTCTAAGTGTTCTCTACTACTCTCATGCTTTAACCACCACCTACTTTCTAAGAGTTTTGTAAAGTATATTTTCAGCTCACATCTTATCCCCAAGATTCAGACAACTGAAAATCTCCACTTGAATATTCTATAGGCACCTCTAATTTAGAGCATCACTTTCCCTGAAACCTGTTCCTCTATTTTTTCTTGGTCTCTTTAGACACTACCACCATCTACACGGTGTCCTAAAGGTAGAAATTTGTGAATTATTGACATTGCTTCTCCTCAGCTCTACCACTATATATATCCTTCAGCTGCAACAATATTTTTCACATCTCTCCCTTTTCTTTCAAAGTTTCTTATCTCTTTTTTCTAAATCCTTATGACTCAAGTGGACCACAATTTTAGTCTCATAAGAGGTGTGTCAACCCCTTATTCATCTCTCTTAATTCTATCCTTCAGAGCCTATGATTTATCTAAAATAGATGGCAATGTTACTTCTTTTCTTAAATGTTGCCAATGGCTCACTGTACATTGATGAAGATGCCATGTTATTTCTGGCTTGTATCCCTTTGCAAATGCTGTTTCATTTATCTTTCCTAGTTTACCTGAAGGACTTCCATTCATTCTTCAATATTCAGTTCTAACATCATCTGCATTAAGTAGTTGCTGACCATCATACTTCCTACTTCTATGCCCCCCAAATATTTTCCGATACCTCCCTAGCAGCCTTCAAATAAATCTATCACATTATGTGTTCTGTTTGCCTCATAGATCATGAGCAGAGAACATCCCGCATTTATCTGTGTTTTTGCACGTGGCAAAATCTGGCCCACACAAGGGACTATAGGTTATTTGTTGACATGAATTGAACTAAGCCCCATCTATCCAATAAGTTCCATGTTAAGAATAAGTTCGCAAAGCCATTAGGAAGATGATACTAGTCTGATTTAGAATGACAATTTCTATTTACAGTTATTTTTTGAATCCTTTTATCAGATTATCATGAAATAGAAGAAGGTTACATATCTTCCTTTTAAAAATTTTTTATTCTTGGCTTCTCATCAACATTCACTTATGTTGGCATGAGCAAGCAATTTCTTCCTCCATATTCATTCTGTAGCTCCCTGACATTTGAATTATGTTTATACCATCCAATTTTTTTTTCTAAATTTACCTAGGAATTGGATTGCAACCAATAGAGGAAAACAGTCTTCCCTACTGAAATCTGAACCAGTGGTATGAAGCTTAGTGACTTTGGGTCAACCATTCTGCTTGTTAAAATAGAAAACTCAAATCAGCAATTGTAAACTCATGGCCGGCCCACAAATACTATTTGTTCTAAACAATGCTGGTCCATACACTGTTTAAAAATTATCTTTAATTATAACATTTATTTATTTATTTTAAAGATTTTATTTATCTGACAGAGAGAGAGAGCAAGAGCACAAGCAGGGGGAGTGGCAGGCAGACGGAGAAGCAGGCTCCCCACTGAGCAGAGAGCCTGATGTGGGGCTCGATCCCAGGAGCCCGGGATCATGACCTGAGCCAAAGGCAGACACTTAACCGACTGAGCTACCCAGGCACCCCTCTTTAATTATAACATTTAAAGATCAGAACATTTCTAATGAAAAAATATAGATTTTTGGCTTTCCCAAAGACTTTGAAGATCTAGTAATAGTCAATGGATATTCTTGCTTGACAACCCATTTGGGTTGAACAGCAAATGACCCATTCAGGAGAGTTTGTACCACACTGTGGGGCCCCCTGCCCATTTTTCTTTCACACATACTGGTTCCTGAAAGCATTGCAGTTTTCCAGTCACATCACAGGTGTGGTCTTGGAGACAGTGCTGATGTTAGATGCATGGGAGTTTCTAGATTTGTGAGGGTCAGAAATTCAGAAGGTGGTAAAAAAGTATGACTGCATAGTTTGACCTGAGAAAATAAGCATCACTGAAAAACAGAAACATCTTTCTAAGTGGTGTGAAAGTAATACAGTTAAGCATATTTTTTACTGCAAAACCAAAACAAGTAGGAGTGTACTTTACAGCCACCTAAATGGTGAAAAGTTGAGGACAGATTTTCAAAGCATCGAGTGGGAATTTATCCACCTGATCTCTATTAGTGTTAATGAGAACCACACTGCTCAGTGCTTTGAATATTCCTCATAGGTGTTTCTGTATGAATATTTATGCAATCAGAAGTAAAATGCACAGCTAAGTATAACCCAGATAGATATTATTCAATTATAGCAGAGTTTCAAAATTTTCTAAATTCCAGTTCAACTATAGTCACTTATAAACATTTTTTTTGAGTGGAGGAAAATTGAGGAAAAATTATAGTGCTGCATTTTGAAGAGACTGGATTAGAAGTAAAGCTGTTGAGTTGTTTCACTTTTGACACTATCACTTTGTCCTTAGCCTCCCTGAGCCTCAGTTTCCTCATCCGTACAACAGTTATATTCCCAGATCTTTCTAATCTCGGGATTGTTGTGGGATGTCAATGAGATTATATGGGGGAAAGTGCTTTATAAGTTTTTTAAAAAGCATATATAAACCAGATTTTGCTATTTAATCAGTAGTTATTTTAACAGGTAAAATGCTTTTCCTGCTTATTTTCTTAGCTCTTGTCTTCTCTGTACCTAAATTTTTCCTGTTTTCTATGATGGCTAGCGTGAGATCCACCCTTATTCTTTCAGGGTTGGAGGGTGTTCTGTCATACTGAGCTCTGGCCTCATCCATTTGACCACTTGCCTGTTGCCTAGATGCTCCTGAATATGTTTCTCATCACTCACTTTAGTTAAATAATTCTTAATTTACTTCTATATTAGAAATCAAGTGCTGGGGCACCTGGGTAGCTCAGTCGGTTAAGCATCTGCCTTGGGCTCAGGTCATGATCCCAGTGTCAGGCTCCCTGATCAGGGTGGAGTCTGCTTCTCCCTCTCCCTTTGCCCCTCCCCCCACTTGTGCTCTCACTCTCTCTCTCTCTCTCTCAAATAAATAAATAAAATCTGTTAAAAAAAATCAAGTGCTAACATTACATCTAGAAAGCCATTAGCTTTATTCTTCAGTTATTAAGTTAGATCTTTTGCATTATATTTTAATATTTTAAATCTATGAGGGTCTATTTGCCACAGTTTGGTATAGAGGTATACAGTACCTACTTAAAAACTACTGCATCAGTGAGCATGTCATTCTGAGGACTATTAATTATCAGATCAAAGCACTATTGTCAATGTGCCTTGATGCTCAAAACTTGGATTCAAGAGTAAGTTGCCTTTCTCCTTCCAGGAGAATTGCCATTGTCTGAGACAAGGATTCAATGCTGATTCTGCCCTTCACCTTTCTAAGATGCAAAAGCACTATGTAAAGAATGATACTTGTGGGAAAAGATTGATGCAGTGTTTTTATAGCTTTTTTCATGTCTTTATTCATCAGCAGACACTTACCAAGCAAAGATGACTATGCGAGAACCGTAAGGAGGTAAAAGAACATAGTTGCTGCTTTCAGGAAGCTTGTATTCTAGGAGAGGACATGGATTATCTGCCAGAACAGCAGGGTGAAATATTCCTGATTTAGATATTTATGGGAACAAATGAAATCCCAGGGAGGGGCCCCAACCTGGCTTTGGTCAGAGAAGACAACCCACGGTAGATCCCACCTGAAGTTAGTCCTAAAAGACGAGAAATCCCACCAGAAGTGGGCAGTGGGATCTGGGGGAGGAAAGTCAGCAGCACTCTGGATCTTACAATGCTTAGAAAAGAAGAAATCTACATGGAAAGGTTAAGCTCTTTAAATAAACCTTCCTAAAAATGTTTTGATGGGGAACAGACACACCAATTTAAAATATATGCAGGCTGATAATGTAAGCAACATGAAAAGAACCAATTACCATGTCAGATAGTGTATCATCAGAGTTCTAAGCTCGTCTCTTAGTGAGGTTGGGAAATTGGAGGCAACTCTTAAAGATCTAGAGATTGTGAATGTGGAAAACACTTAAAATTGTACTTGCTATCTCTGAGATGCACTGAATTTTTTTAAATGGAAGTATAATTAACATACCGGGGCGCCTGGGTGGCTCAGTCGTTAAGCGTGGGCCTTCGGGTCAGGTCATGATCCCAGGGTCTTGGGATCAAGCCCCACGTTGGGCTCCCTGCTGGGTGGGAAGCCTGCTTCTCCCTCTCCCACTCCCCCTGCTTGTGTTCCCTCTCTGGCTGTCTCTCTCTCTCTGTCAAATAAATAAATAAAATCTTTTAAAAAAATTAACATACAATGTTATATTAGTTTCAGGTGTACAATATAATGATTCAACATTATAAACTGCAACTTTAAAGAATTAAAAAGCATCTTTGTAGCACAAAATAATACTGTGTGCTAAAATACATGTGAAGTGAATATAAAATTAAATTTAACATATTTAAAATTTAAGGTGGATACTTTACCTCTGATATAACTTTAACCATTGGGATCATTGGGATACTTGATCTTTTTAATTTAATTTATGTCTGTTGAGGTAGGGAAACTTGAAATATTTTTTCTGTAACAAATTTGTGTATATTTTAGCAACTGGAAATGCAAAGTAATTCAATATTCTCCATAGTAATTTGTTACCACTGTATAAGTACTATTTCAATTCAGTATAATATAATTTTAATTATGAAAATTAAGCTTTTATCTACTTTCATCTGGTTTTGATTTCTTCATTTTTTATTTTAAGATCCCTTCATAAATATTATGTAATTCATCTGTGGTTCTACTAAGATGTCTAGTTTTACTCTAACAAATGGAGGATCAGATGGTAGTCTTAATATATGCATTCTGTTTCTTCTCATCTTGAATGTCATTAGTAAAAATAAGGATGGTTGTGATGTGTAATGAAAATGCAGATTCATGACATGATTAGCTTGATGTAAAACAAATTTTAAAGTGCCCCAGGCTTTAAAGGCATTACTCTGGATCTGTGCCCATGTTGTGTATACAAAGTGCTTTTTATATTATAAGAGCCTGGAATCAACCTGTTAACTAAAATACCACTAAATCCCCAAGTGACACAGAGAGAGACAATTATAAATGGTGTCTGCACACCAGAGCATGTGTGGTGGGGCAGTGTGTGCATGTACAAGTGTGAGTCTGTATGTGGGGGGTGGGTACTGGAGTATCTTTGCATTCTTCTAAGAGAACCAGAAGGGAAGAAATATTCAAAGCAATTTTACAACCGAAGTGTTAATATGTGTCTGCATAATTGGTATTCACAGTGTAGAACCTTGGCTCTAGAGATGATACCATAAGGATTAATTTAATAAAAGATCTTTACCTTAGCCCTGATAAATACGAATGCCAGTTTTTTGCTGTCTTTCAAAAAATCCAAACCTTGTCAATCCAGTTGCTCCGAAAGCATTGTTCGGGTGTGCCTTGTCCCAGGCCTCAACCTGACCCTTTCTCTTCCCTCTTTCTCCTACATTTTTCCAATGCCCTCATGTACCCAATTTCCAGGCAAGTGTAAAATAGCACAAGAAGTTAAGGGAAGTTTCATCTCACATTGGCATGGAGAAGACTGAGCAGTCTTGTAGACTGGGGGTAAAGTGGGGTTGATGGTTAATGCACAGAAGGCTCTTTCCTTCTATTTTTGTTCCTGCTGAAATTTATCTGAAGGATAAATGGCCCTAATTTGCTTTCTTTTAATTTGGTATCTAAATGAAAGTTTCAAGGACATTTCCAGTGGCAGGGACAACATGAGTAAAGGTGTCTTGAGGAAAAGCACGTGTGTCCAAGGAAACTAGAGGTAGTTTAGGGCTAGAGCATGAAGGGCAAGCAGGTGGTCCTGGGGGACAAACTGGAAAGGTGGATGACATCTAGACCACGAAGAGCTTCACAAGCTCTTCTATGGGTTTGGTCTTTAATCTTTGATAATAGAGTGTTGTTAGCTGGTAAAGACTTGAAGCCTCAAAGTGAAATTATCAGAATCGGGGTGCCTGGGTGGCTCAGTCGTTAAGCGTCTGCCTTCGGCTCAGGTCATGATCCCAGGGTCCTGGGATCGAGTCCCACATCGGGCTCCCTGCTTGGCAAGAAGTCTGCTTCTCCCTCTCCCATTCCCCCTGCTTGTGTTCCTGCTCTCGCTATCTCTCTCTCTGTCAAATAAATAAAAAATTAAAAAAAATTTATCAGAATCCCTGTGTATGAAGTTCATGCTGGCTGCAGTGTGAATTAAAGAGAATCATCAGCTGCGAGGCTGTCTGAGCTGGGTGATGGGAATAGGGCAAGACACAAGGAGACTGAGGTGCCTATGTAGAGGTGGCATGAATTGGACTTGGCATTGGATTTGGATGTGAAGAATGGCGGGGGGGGGTCAAAAACTTTACATTTCCAGCTTGGGTTACTTGTTGCCCTCCCAAATAGAGAAATAGAGAAGCAGGTTTCAGGCTAAGAGTATGAGTTTACCTTGGTACATATTGCTTTTGGAGTGTTTAGGGGAAAGTTAGCTGGTTACACAAAAGAGGGGTAGGTTTATGAGAAAAGGATGGCCAGGGTGATGCTGAGCTGAATTCTGATAGATGGTAGGGGCTAGAAATTCCAGGCATAGGGAACAACACAGAGGTGTGAACCCGAAGGTCAGGTTTGGGACCTACTCATGTCTCAGAATGGCTAGAAGGAAGCAGTTGTGCAGCAAGTGAGGACACCAGGCTTGTGCCAGACCATCCAGGGCCGCTGTGATAAGCCGGTGAGTTTGAACTTCACCTTAAAATCTATGAAGAACTTTGCAATGAGAGATATGATGAGGTTTATATTTTATGAAGCTAGTCTGGCAGTGCGGGCGGTACTGTGGGTAGATTGAGTTTGGAGCTTAGAAGATGTCATCTGCTAGGGGCACTGCTATTACAGTGTACGCATGACTCAGATGTGAATTCAAAGTTGATTTTATCTTCCATAACTGATTGCAGCCTGCTTCCAAGCACACAGTAGCAAAACAAAAACTAACAACAACAGCAGCAAAGATCCTTAAATATATCTATTTCAAGGTCACAAATCTCTTAGGTAAACAGGTGGTCCTTCCAGGTTTTTTCAGCCCCCATAAATAGTTTGGATTCTCTGGCACCTCTTTGCTTCTCCCTGGGGTGATCTATGTACCTGGGGGTGCATTCATGCCATCCTGGCCTTGGGGTGGGTGTAGCTATTGCATCTCTCATACACATGCTGTGGTGGGTATTGTCTATAGCCTGGAAAGAGATGTCCTTGTCCACCTGATTGCCATGAACCCTGCCAGGTAGAGGCTCTAGGCGTGGCTGGCCCTATGTGGTCCTGTCCAGCATCATGCTGGTTCCTCTCTTCAAGTCCTTGGTCCCCATAGTGGCCTCCAAGCTCAATGACCCATCTGTGGTCTCCTCATTGTCACAAAAGCCTCTACTTAGCTCATCAGGTTTCTTAGCACTTTCATGTCCCCATTGGAGACACAGGAATTCTTGGCTGCCTTCTCTACCATTCTGGGGTGGGTTCTCATGCCTGAGGAAGGCTTTTGTATATAAAAAGGAATTTACATATTCCCTTGTGATTATAGTTTATTTGGGTTTATCCCAAAGCTTACAGACCTTATTTTACTTTTAAATCTGGTTATTTGTCACAAAATAAGAAAAATTACTTTCACTTATTTGGTTTAATTAACTCACAGATTTAACCAATTGAATCTTCTTTAAACATTAACTGCACTTAATTAATCAAATTCCCTTAGCCATTTCAAATTATGGTCTATGGTCTATGATTTTAGGATGTGGTAAAGTTTTCCAAACTCCAAAAAGTCGACAAAGAATATACGGAGCAGCCTAATGATTATAAAATACATTATCTCACCAGCCTTTAAACTTCAAAGTATTGACAGTAAAAGGTTCTGATTTCTTCATTCATTTCTTAACATTTTATATTTTCTTTTTTTTTTTTAAAGATTTTATTTATTTGAGAGAGAGAATGAGAGACAGAGAGCACGAGAGGGAAGAGGGTCAGAGGGAGAAGCAGACCCCACTGAGCAGGGAGCCTGATGTGGGACTCGATCCCGGGACTCCAGGATCATGACCTGAGCTGAAGGCAGTCGCTTAACCAACTGAGCCACCCAGGCGCCCCTCTTTTTTTTTTTAAGATTTTATTTATTTATTTGACAGAGAGAGACACAACGAGAGAGGGAACACAAGCAGGGGGAGTGGGAGAGGGAGCAGCAGGCTCCCCAAGGAGCAGGGAGCCAGATGTGGGGCTCGATCCTAGGACCTGGGATCATGACCTGAGCCGAAGGCAGACGCCCAACGACTGAGCCACCCAGGCGCCCAACATTTTATATTTTCATTATAAAATATAACCCCTACACACATCTTTATTTTTTAAAATGGATTTTTGTAAATTCCTAGAATTATGATAATCTTACCAGATCCTAAGGGAATTCCAGGCAAGGTTACTGGTTCTTGGTTATTGATCATTTGATGATTTTGGTTGAGGCATGGGACGTAGTTCCACATTCTAAAGATTCAAACCTGAGCCCATGATTTAGGCTTGATACCCGTTCTTGGAAGCAGCTCTTTTTAAGTCTGACAAACCTTAACTAATTGCATAAATTTACATTTCTAACCACCAGTGCCTAGAACTGGAAGGCTTTTCTCTTTCCCTTCTTGTATTAAGGGGGCTTTCTTTACATCATATCTTCCATCATCCCTAGCTTCAAAGTAATCTTAATGGGAGACAGACTTTGGGGTGATGGAGGAAGACATAATTGCTGAGAAGGGAAAATTTATCAGGGCCTATTTCAGGTTTCTAAAAATAGCTCTGTGTTATCAGAGACAGTGCTTTGGTTATCACTGCACTTATATATATTAATTGAAGCATAAAATGGAATGAGGTCACACAGGAGAAAATGCCTGAGAGAACATGGAGTTTAAAAGAACTGGAGTCAGTAGAGAAAGTCCAGCCTTCAAAAGAGACCCAAGATGAAAGAATGAGACAAATGAGGGGAAAAGCACCAAAACAGAGTTATGGGGCAAGACCATAGGAGACCATTTCAAGGAGGAAATGTGCAGCAAGGTGAGATGCTATAATCAGGACTAAATTAAGATGCAACCCTCATCACATAAAAGGAAAAATATTTCATGATTCTACTTATATGAGATGCCTAGAAAAGTTTAACTTATAGAAATGGGAAGTGGAATGGTGTTTGCCAGGGCCTGGGGGCGGGGCGGGAGGGAGAAATGGAGAATCAGTGTTTCACGGGTACAGTTTCAGTTTAGGAAAATGAAAATATTCTGGAGATGGTTGGTGGTAATGGCTGTACAACACTATTAATGTACTTAATGCCACTGAATGGTACAAATGAAAATATTGAATATCACACATTTTATGTTATGTATATTTTATCATAATAAAAAAAAGATGCTACTATTAAGATAAAGAAAAAATGTGTGTATTACTTCTGGCATTATGCATATGATTGGTAACATTTGCAAGAGGAGCTTCAATGCAGTGATGGGTATTTATTGCTGTATTACAAACCATCCCATCATTTCATTTGCTCATAATCCTGTGGACTGGCTAGGTTCACATTGGTGGCCCTTCTGCTGGTATGGCTTGGAATCTCTCTCAATTGCCGTTAAAATACCAACAGCATTTTTCATAGAACTAGAACAAATAGTCCTAAAATTGGTATGGAACCACAAAAGACCCTGAGTAACCAAAGCATTCTTGAAAAAGAACAAAACTGGAGGTATCACAATCTGAGATTTCAAGATGTACTACAAAGCTGTAGTAATTAAAACAGTATGGTAATGGCACAAAAATAGACATATAAATCAGTGGAACAGAATAGAGAGCCCAGAAAAAAAACCCACAATTATATGGTCACTTAATCTATGACAAAGAAGGCAAGAATATGCAGTGGAGAAAAGACATTCTCTTCCACAAATGGTGCTGGGAATACTAGACAGCCACATGCAAAAGAATGAAACTGGACCACTTTATCACACTATACACAAAAATAAACTCAAGATAGATGAAGAAGCTAAATGTGAGACCTGGAACCATAAAAATTCTAGAAGAGAGCAGAGACAGTAATTTCCCTGACATTGGCCATAGCAGCTTTTTTCTAGATATGTCTCTTCAGGGAAAAGAAACAAAAGCCAAAATAAACTACTGTGTCTACATCAAAATAAAAAGCTTCTGCACAGTAAAAGAAACTATCAACAAAACTATAAGACAACCTACCAAATGGGAGAAGATATTTGCAAATGACATTCTGATAAAGGGATAATATCCAAAATATATAAAGTACTTATACAACTCAACACCAAAAAAAATAATAATAATAATCCCATTTAAAAATGGGCAGAAGATTTGAACAGACACTTCTCCAGAGAAGACATACAGATGGCCAACAGACACATGCAAAGATGCTCAACATCATTCATCATCAGGGAAATGCAAATCAAAACCACAATGTGATAGATACCACCTCACACCTGTCAGAATGGCTAAAATAAAAAACACAAGAAACAAGTGTTGACAAGGATGAGGAGAAAAAGGAGCCCTCATGCACAGTAGGTGGGAATGCAAACTTCGTGTGGCCACTGTGAAAAACACTATGGAGTCCCTCAAAAAATTAAAAATGGAGGGGACACCTGGGTGACTCGGTCTGTTGAGCATCTGCCTTTGGCTCAGGTCACGATCTCAGGGTCCTGGGATCAAGTCCCACCTCGGGCTCCCTGCTGAGCAGGGAGTCTGCTTCTCCCTCTCTGCCTGCTGCCCCCCCTGCTTTGTGCTCTCTCTCTCTCTGACAAATAAATAAATTTTAAAAATCTTTAAAAAAATTTTAAAAAATTAAAAATGGAGTTACCATACGATCCAATAATTCTGGTTGTTTACCCAAAGAATACAAAAACACTAATTCAAAATGATATAGGCACCGCTATGTTTACTGCAGCATTATTTACAATAGCCAAATTATGGAAGCAACCCACATGTCCATTGGTAGGTGAATGGATAAAGAAGACGTAGTGTGTGTATATATATATATATATATATATATATATACACACACACACACACACAATGGAATCTTACTCAGCCATAGAAATAAATGTGGCCATTTGCAACAATGTGGATGGATCTGGAGCATATAATGCTAAGTGAAATAAGTCAGTCAGAGAAAGACAAATACCATATGATTTCACTCATGTGGAATTTAAGAAACAAATGAACAAAGGGAAAAGGAGACAAACCAAAAAATAGACTCTTATCTATAGAGAACAAACTGATGGTTACCAGAGGGGTCGGATGGATGAAATAGGCAAAGAGGATTAAGAGTACACTTACTAAAAAAAAAGTGGCTGGAGCTGGAATATCCAAGATGGTTTTGGTGGGATGATTGGTAGACTGGGACTTCTCTTCTACCACATGGCTAGCTTGGACTTCCTTAATGGTGGCTAGATCCAAAGAGTAAGCATTCCTAGAGGATAAGCCCCAAGGTACAAGTTACAGTTCTCTGCTTGCATCATCCTTACTAATGTTCCATTTGCCAAGCCCACAATTGGTCTTTTTGAGAGGCATGGTTCAATGGGAGCCACCAAAGTAACAGCCTACCATGTTGAGATAGAAGCCAGCATCAGAGGAGAGGTAGGCTGAAAAGAAAAGAGGAGTAAAGACATTTATATCAGGCTGGTGAGTATGCAGAAACATGAACGAATGTACAGTGACAGGAGTGAGCATAGCATACTGGGGTGACAAAGGAGGCTGGTGAGGTGTAAGTGGGTGGGGGAGGGGATGTGTTTGATAGTTCGACTAGATAGTAATGAAAAGACTTTTAGTTAACTTTCAATGATTTAGATTGTAATTATTCAGGCTCTTTGTGTTTATGTCATGTTATTGTATGAGCAAGAAAGCAGAAAGAAGAAATGAATGGAGATGAAAGTCAAATCAGTGGTATTTATTGTTTATGCAGAGAGACTGGAGTCATCTTTAATTTCTTTGCCTCAAACCCACATCCAGTCTGCCAGTCCTGTTGGGTCTAATTCAAAAATATGCCCTAAATCTGACTACATATCATCATCGCCCCAGATAAAACCCTAGTCTAGATTACCACCACTTCTTACTTAGACTACTGCTCAGCCCCATTTGCCTACCTGCCTCTTTTCTGTTGTCTGTCCTCCACATGGCAGCCAGAGGGATCTTTCTTAAATGTAAATCAGACAGTGCCACTGTTCTGATCAAAAATAAATTATAAAATAAAACAAAACAAACAAAAAGGATCACTGGTAACTTTATATTATACTAAGAATAAAATCTCAGCTCTTTACCTGGCCTACAGAACCCCATGCTCCACACCCAGCCTGGGTCCTGCTCTTCCCTTCTTGTCCACTATCCTCCATAATTTTTTCTTTCTTCCCTCCTACTTGCCAAGTGTGTTCCCTTTGAACTTGCTGTTTCTTTCCAGTGGACAGCATCCCCTCCACCTCAGATTTTTACAAGTCTATCACCTCTTTTTCTTTTTGAGTTTTAAAATTCATTTTATTTCATTTTATTTTTTATTCAAGTATAATTAACACACAATGTTATGTTAGTTTCAGGTGTACAATATAATGATTCAATAATTCTATACATTGCTCAGGGCTCATCACCTTAAGTGTACTCTTAATCCCCTTTATCTATTTCACCCATCGCCCCCTTACTGGCAACCACTATTTTGTTTTTTATATTTAAGAGTTGGGTTTGTCTCTTCCTAATTTGTTTGTTCTTATTCATAAACTCCACATATGAGTGAGATCATATGGTATTTGTCGTTCTCTGATGACTTATTCCACTTAGCATTATACCCTCTAGGTTCATCCATATTGTTGCAAATGGCAAGATTTCATTCTTTTATGTCGAGTAATATTATATATAGAGATATAGATATGAATATCTATGTGTATATGGGTGAATGGATAAAGAAGATGTGAGAATATATATACATATATATATATATATATATATATTATGCATCTATCAGTGGACACATAGACTGCTTCCATAATTTGGCTTCTGTAAATAAAGCTTCAATAAACATAGGGGTGGATGTATATTTTTGAATTAGTGTTTTTGTTTTATTTTCTTTGGGTAAATATTCAGTAGTGGAATTACTAGATAATAGATAATTCTATTTTTAATTTTTTGAGGAACCTCCATACTGTTTTCCACAGTGGCCACACCAGTTTGCATTCCCACCAACAGTGTAAGAGGGTTCCCCTTTCTCTGCATCCTCACCAACACTTGTTTCCTATGTTTTTTATTTTAGCCATTCTGACAGGTGTGAGGTGATATCTCATTGTGGTTTTGATTTGCATTTCCCTGATGATGAGTGATGTTGAGCATCTTTTCATATGTTTGTTAGCCACCTGCATGTCTTCTTTGGAAAAATCTATTTAGGTCCTCTGCCCATTTTTAAATTTGTGTGTGTGTGTGTGTTGAGTTGTATAAGTTCTTTATATATTTTGGATATTAACCCCTTATCAGATATGTCATTTGCAAATACCTTCTCTTATTTAGTAGGTTGCCTTTTTGTTTTGTTGATGGTTTCCCTCACTGTGCAGAAGCTCTTTATTTTAAAGTAGTCCCAATAGTTTATTTTTATGTTTATTTCCCTTGCCTGAGGAGGTGTATCTAGAAACACGTTGCTACAGCTGATGTCAGAGAGATTACTGCCTGTGCTCTCTTCTAGAATTTTTATGGTTTCAGGTCTCAGATTTAGGTCCTTAATCCATTTTGAGTTTTTGTATGTGGTGTAAGAAAGTGGTCCAGTTTCATTCTTTTGCACGCAGCTGTCCAATTTTCTCAACACCATTTGCTGAAGAGACTGTCTTTTCTCCATTGTACATTCTTGCCTCCTTTGCTGTAGAGTAATTGGTTATACAATCACGGGTTTCTTTCTGGGCTCTCTGTTCTGTTCCATTGATTTATGTGTCTTTTCTTGTGCCAGTACCATAGTGTTTTAATTACTACAGCTTTGTAGTATAACTTGAAATCAGGAATTGTGATTCCTGATTCAGGGTCTTTTGTGATATCTTACAAATTTTAGGATTATTTGTTCTAGTTCTGTGAAAAGTGCTGTTGGTATTTTGATAAGGATTGCATTAACTCTGTAGATTGCTTTGAGTAGAATGGTCATTTTAACAATATTTGTTTCCTTAATTCATGAGCATGGAATATTTTTTCTATTTGTTTCTGTCATCTTCTACTTTTTCCATCAATGTTTTATAGTTTTTGGAATACAGATGTTTTACCTCCTTGGTTAAGTTCATTCCTAGGTATTTTATTATTTTTGGTGCAGTTGTAAATGGGATTGTTTTCTTAATTTCTCTTTCTGCTACTTCATTATTAGTATTTAGAAATACAACAGGTTTGTGTATATTAACTTTGTATCCTGTGACTTTAATGAATTCATTTTTCAGTTATAGTAGTTTTTTGGTGGAGTCTTTAGGAATTTATATAGTATCACATCAACTGCAAAAGTGAACGTTTTACTCTTCTTTACCAATTTGGATGCCTTTTATTACTTTTTATTTTCTGATGACTGTAGTTAGGACTTCTAGTACTATGTTGAATAAAAGTGGTGAGAGTGAACATCTTTGTCTTGTTCCTGATCTTAAAGGAAAAGCTCTCAATTTTTCACCATTGAGTATGATGTTAGCTATGGGTTTTCCATACATGGCCTTTATTATGTTGAGGTATGTTCCCTCTAAAACTAGTTTGTTGAGAGTTTTTATCATGAATGGATGTTGTACTTTGTCAAATGCTTTTTCTGCCTGTATTAAGGTGATCATATGTTTTTTATCCATTCTGTTATTAATGTGATGTATCACATTGATTGATTTGTAAATATTGAACCAACCTTGCATCCTAGGAACGATCCCCACTTGATGATGGTGAATGATTTTTTTAACGTATTGTTACATTTGGTTTGCTAATATTTTTTGAGGATTTTTGCTTCCATGTTCATCAAAGATACTGGCCTGGAATTGTCTTTTTTTGTAGTGTCTTCATCTGGTTTTGGTATCAGAATAGTGCTGGCCTCATGGAATGAATTTGAGAGATCTCCTTCCATTTCTACTTTTTGGGATAGCTTGAGAAGAAGAGGTATTAACTCTTCTTTAAATGTTTGGTAGAATTCACCTGTGAAGCCATCTGGCCCTGGGCTTTTGTTTGTTGGGAGTTTTTTAAATTACTGATTCAATTTCATCACTGGTAATTGGTCTGTTCAAATTTCCTTTTTTTTTTTTTAAGATTTTATTTATTTATTTGAGAGAGAGAATGAGATAGAGAGCACGAGAGTGGGGAGGGTCAGAGGGAGAAGCAGACTCCCCACTGAGCAGGGAGCCCAATGCGGGACTCCATCCTGGGACTCCAGGATCATGACCTGAGCCGAAGGCAGTCGCCTAACCAACTGAGCCACCCAGGCACCCTGTTCAAATTTTCTAGTTCTTCCTGATTCAGTTTTGGAAGGTTATGTTTCTAGGAATTTATCCATATTTTCTAGGCTGTCTAGTTTGTCTAATATAATTAGGCTGTCTAATATAATTTTTCATAATCTCTTATAAACATTTGTATTTCTGTGGTGTTGGTTATTTCTCCTTCATTTCTGATTTTATTTTTTTGAGTCCTCTCTCTCCCTTTTTTGTTAAGTCTGGTTAAAGTTTTATCAATTTTGTTTATCTTTTCAAAGAACTAGCTCCTGGTTTCATTTATGGTTCTATTGGGTTTTTCTAGTCTCTATTTTTGTTCTAATCTTTATTATTTCCTTTCTTCTACTGGCTTTGTTCTTCTCTTACTAGCTCTTTTAGTCTACCACCTTTTCATTGTCAATGCTTCAACTCAAGTGACACCTCCTCAAAGAGGCTTGCTTTCCTTGACTAGTAAACACAGCACCCACCCCTTTCCCCATATCCCTCTCTACCAAATTTTACCTGAAATATTTTTAGTACTTGTCAACAAGTAATATATACACATACAGGGTCAAGAAAGTGTCTGGTTTTTTTTCATTTTTATTTTAATCAAAATTATATGCATATAATTTTGGAAGTCAAACAATTCTATAAAAATTACTGTGGAGAGGAGAGTCTCCTACCTTTCATCTTTCTTTGCCTTTCCCAGATAAAACCACTTCTAACTTTTCAGTTGAATCTTGCTATATTGTTCCTTGTTGATTTTTTTTTTTTCATTTTTGGTGTTACTTATTGATTTGCCACTATGGAAGATGAATATTTGTTCCTTTTTGATCTCACTCCCACCCCAACACATACACACAAAAACTGTCAGTCTTGCCATCCTTCCAATATGGATATTTCCTGATTTGGGGCATTTGTATCACTCCATCTATATGTATGCTCTTTATAGCAGCTGCATATAGTATTCTATAAATTCTTTTAAAAATTTAATTTCAGGGCGCCTGGGTGGCTCAGTTGGTTAAGCGACTGCCTTCGGCTCAGGTCATGATCCTGGAGTCCCTGGATCGAGTCCCGCATCGGGCTTCCTGCTCGGCAGGGAGTCTGCTTCTCCCCCTGACCCTCCCCCCTCTCATGTGCTTGCTCTCTCTCATTCTCTCTCTCTCAAATAAATAAATAAAATCTTTAAAAAAAAAAAAATTAATTTCATACCCTCCCCTGATTGTTTAACTCTTCTTTCCATATGTTCAGATGTATCAACTATTCTATCAATCTTTTCATCTTGAAAACTTTTCTGGTGCTTTCTGACCTCCTCTGTTTGGATGGGCATGCCTGGTAGAGCTATCATCCTAGAAATTCTCTTTACTACCAACACTAGCAATTAGATTCTTCTCTTTCCTATTTGGTTGGCTTATTTAATAAGGGAGGTTTGCTCTCAAATTTCGATAGAACATATCTTCTGTTAGCTCCCTGATAAAAGATACTTTGTAAATAAACTTTTTAAACCTGGCATGTCTGCAAATATCCTCAACTTGATTTAAATATCTTCAATTTTTCTACTTGTTATAAAGTTTTTAAGATATAAAATTCTAAGTTGAGAGTTATTTTTCCTTAAGAAATTTAAAACCATTGTTCTATTACCTTCTAGAAATACAGGTTCCAATTAAGAAGTCTGAAGTTGTGTGATCTGTTTTGTCTGTGATATGATTTTTTCTCTTGGGATACTTGTGGGGGGGGGGGCTACCCTTTTCCCAAGGGTTTTGAAATGTCCCAACAATGTCCATTGACCTTTTTTTTTAAATCTATTTTGTTGGGTATTCATTGAGCTCTTTCAATCTGAAAACTAATGTCCTACAAAACATTTTAGAATTATTTATTTAAGTTTTACCCTTCATTTTCTCTGCTCTTCTTCTGGAACTCCAGTTATTTGGATGTTGGATCACCATATTTTCTTATATTTCTTCATTTTATTATTGTATTTTCTGTTCTTCTCTCATATTTTCCATGTCTTTTGCTCTATTCTCTGTAAAACTTCCTTAATTTTATTTTTTCAAACCTTATGGAATTACACATTTCTGCTATTCTGCTTTTTATTTCTAAGGACTTTTTTTTGTTGTTAGATGTTTCTCTTTAAAAAAAAAAAAAATCATTATTGTTACTTTCCTATCTTGTTTACTATCTTATTTCTCTGTGGATATTAATGAGAGTTTTTTGTTTTTCTAACTTTTGCCTGACCTCTGTTTCCTCAAATTGCTTTTCTCTGTTCATTTAGTTTCTACATTTCTTGCAAGAGGGTTTCCTCAGACACAGATAACCCTTGACTATTGGCTCATATGTACAAGTGGAGCACCTTAGAATTGACTGTTCTCTGGGGATTCATAGACCATGGTTTTTATGGTAGGGCAATTAGGCTGGGTCTTCTCTTTGCAAGACCTCCAGGTATAAGTATCTCAAGTCTTTCCTCTTGGGCTAGTTAGAATTCTTAGTGAAGGCTCTTTTTATCTACTGCCTGGATAACCTAGATATAGCTGCCATTATTCTAGGAATCGGAATGGGGAAAGGTTTGGTGGAAGGAAACAGGGGCAGTTGTCCCAGAATTCAGTTTGTCCCAGCATTCAGGATTCTGTAAACAGAATCCACCTGTTTTTAGTATGGTGCCCCTTCCTGAACACATTCCGGGGCTTCTCCTTCAGTCCAAGTGTACTTGTTTGACTATGTGGAGTGGCATCTAAGAGTGATTCTAACTGCTTCTTACACTGATTTGTACCTCCTTTTTTTGGTATTTCTTTTTACTTCTACTTCCAAAAGTACTTGGTACCACCAGTTCCTGAGATGTCAAGGGGCTTTGTTGGTATAAATTGGATTGCTTTTCAGCTTTCCTCACTGCCAACTTTGGATTCAGCTTTCTCGGATCTGCTAAGCCAGCTACTAATGGTCTGTCTGTTTTTTTACTTCTAATTTTTTTTTACTATTTTCTTATTAACTGCCCTCTTTGTTCTTTGGGATTTATGCTTTTAAAAAATCCATCTACTGTTGCTTTAGTGGGGTTTGTAGAAAAAAGCAAAAATAAATGTATATGTCCAGTTGGCTAACTTTTAATTTATTTACATGCTTTTATGAACATATAAGTGGGAATTCTGTCTGCTCATTTACTGCTTCATCTCCTAGTGCCCACATACTAGATGCATGATAAATATTTTCTGAGTGAGTGACTAGCTGACAGACCCACTAACTAGCTTGGTTAGTTACGTTTCTGAATAGCCTCAAAGCTGCAGAAATTAAAATGACAATGTTGTGGCTGTATCTACCATGAAGTATTTCTGAAAGGTGACGATATCAGGTTTCTTTAAAGATATTTTCATTCTATTGTGTATCCCTTTAAATTTTTAAAATTTTCCTGCATTTTTCCTTTAAGAATTCAAAAGGGAAATATGAACTACTTTGGAGTAAAGAGTACTTTGGGAGGAATATGATAGGTAAAACTAAATATGTCATTGATAGTTTCTTTTTAAGTGAAACTTAACTTTTTACTTCATTTTCTTGATCCGCTGGAAAACAGACCATGTGGATACAGTGATTTCAGGTCTCTTCTAATTTTTAAATTTCCTTAGAATTTGGTTATTTCCTATTGTCAGGATGGCAAATGCCTGGCAGTTTCAATGACTCAGTTTGGTTCTATAAAGTGTTTTAAATATGTTTTGAACATGAGAATGAGATTAACTCTCCTATGATGATAATGTCCTAGCCAATTCTCTTTAGAGTTTCTAAAGGAGGACAAATACAACAATGTGTAAAGAAAATAAAAACATAGAAACAAAAGAAATTCAGGGAAATCATTTTTCTTTCATAAACCAGGGCCTTGTTCTGTCAAGTAGCCAAGTGTGCATGCATTAATTAATTTAAATAACATTTACTGAGCATCTACCATGAGTATCAAGTTGTGCTAATATTAGAAACTCCACCATGTCCTGACTGGGCACTCATTTTATACTTGCTTAATTAAATTGATTTGAAATTCAGTTTTCTTTTTTTTTTAAGATGTTATTTATTTATTTGAGAGAGAGTGAGATAGAACATGATTTGGGGGAGAGGCAGATGGAGAGGAAGAAGTAGACTCCTCACAGAACAGGGAGCCTGACTCAGGGCTTGATCCCAGGGTGCTGGGATCATGACCTGAGCCGAAGGCAGACGCTTAACCGACTGAGCCACCCCGACGCCCCTGAAATTCAGTTTTCTATTGCTATTTTACTATCTATGAGAGCTTTACCCTTGCAGTAAACATTTTTTTAAGATTTTATTTATTTATTTGAGAGAGAGAGGGAGTCTACGAGCTGGGGGGAGGGACAGAGGGAGAGAGAGAAACAGACTCCCCACTGAGCAGGGAGCCCAATGCAGGACTCGACCCCAGGACCCCGAGACCATGACCTGAGCCAAAGGCAGACACTTAACTGACTGAGCTACCCAGGTGCCCCTACAGTAAACATTTTTATCCCCATGCCATTTTGGTTAGGTGTGTGACCTTCTTGCATCCATTTTATAGGTAGCCTGTCTATAGATTATCAATTGAGAGTCAAGTATTGTGATAACAAAGGGCACAGAGAAAACCTATGCTAAATTTGGAATTAGAACTTGAACCTCTAGTGCATTTTTTTTTAGTCTAGTGATTATAGGTAAATTTTGGTAGCTCTCCGTATTTAAAGAAAAGGACAGCTTTTAAACTTTGAACAGTGATAGATACAAAATCCAAAAGTACAGAGAGATGTGGTATATGCTGCTTCAAGAATGTCTTAATGTGAAATATCTCCTTTAAAATATCTTTTTTTTTTTTAAATAGGCCATTCATTGGTTGGAAATAGACATGATTTCAGAAAATTGTAAATAGAGAGCTTAGTGATGTGGGTCTTCCTTTTAAATAGTCTTTGGTTTTTAGTCATGAATGAATTTATTTGTGGTGAGTTAGGTCTTTTATTTTTTTTTAATTTTTCTATTTATCAAATGAAATGCCTCCCAAAAGAGACATATATACTAGTAAAGGTACTGTAAATTTAAAACATATAAAACCTGTGTATCGAAAAACATGATCTTTTTCCTTTAGCATTTCTAAGTCATAGACACTCGTTCTTTTAAAAAAGCTGAGATCCTTGAACTAGTTTTCTGATTAGTGTCTTGAATAACTTCTCGTTTTTTGCTTTGCTTTTGTTCTGTCCCGTCCCTCCTTTACCTCCTCCTTACGCCTCTCATCCAGTCTCTGCTGGTGAGGAAGATCTGTCCTTTCAGGCAAGGGCAGGAAGGAAAGTGAACAGCTCTCCCAGGAGGCCAGAGCTAATGGGAGCTTTGCGGATCTTTCAGCAGGGCTTGTCAATGATAACTGTGCAGTAGAGGTCTCCCCTACTGGCTCTCTGACCTCTTGGTAAACTATTTGTTTTTCCTTGTATTGATTAAAAAAAATGAGCCACCAGTCTATAACTCCCTATCAACCGGGGTGTTGTTTTTAAGAACCATACGCATTTAAAATATGCTAATTCAGAAAACCCCAGATCCTCGACTTTGTTTTACTCTGCAATTCAGGTAAACCAGATCACTGATGATGTTAAAACAGAATCCTTGAAAGAAACAGTGGATGCTTCCAGACTTCTATTTTTTTTTTTGAAAGAATACAAGCTACAATTTTTTAAACATCAGTATAATACTCCATATATTAAACCATCTGAAATAAGAATTCTCATTACTTATGAACATCTAAAGACTAGAAAACTTTCATCTTTATTTCCATTTTGGTCCTAAAAAGGTACTCTCTTTCAGTATTTGAACAAAGTGGAGCTATTGTTTTCCTTAGCATATAATGCAAAGTCTATTTTTTTCCTTACTCTACAGCATTCTAAAGTAAAATTCAACGACCCAGGGCAACTTGATCGCCTGCAGGTATGAATCTGTACAGTAGAGAGAAACCTCCAGGTTGTATACCTATTGACATTGCTTAATAAAAACATCTAGAAAAATGGTGCTTCTGGTTGTGTTTCCAATAGCAATGTGATTGCAGCACACTGTGGATTAGGTTACCGATCCTTTGAATTCTGACCTTCTGTCTAAAACAGCTTTAGAGGTTACTCTTTTTTCCGATTTGGGAGACTGGAGGGGGAAAAAGTTAATGCTGCTTGAAGGAAGAAAAAAATTCTCTCGGTTATTAAGTTTTGGTTTTTTATTTTGTCCCTTCTTGGCAATTCCTTTGTAATAATAATAGAGCTTCTTGATTCTCGATACTTAAACTATACCTCCAAATGCATAAGGACACTTGGAGTACGTTCTGAATGTAATTATTTCCTCATGAACAAATCAAGTGTTTATGATGTAATAGCTATTAAGATCAAAGCATATCACACTGGATAACTGAAATTAGGAATACAAAAGGGAAGAAATGGATAGAACTGTAAAACAAGTTGTCCATATAATTTGCTTGTGGTAGACTCAGACCCTTAGTGTCTCCTTTTTATTATAAAGAAAAAGTTGGGAATATTTATAATCCTTATTTTAGAAAGATAATTTACCTTTTTTTGATAAGTAGTGAGAAAAAAATCCCTGATTTGATCATTTCAGGTTTAAGGATTCATTACATTTTTTTCCCTATTGATCATTTAACATATTTTTATTTTTGAACCTGCACACTAACTTGTAATATATGTTTGTGAATAATCATATATTGTACAGTGATTGTGTCTATTCTATATTGAATATACCATTTTAATATATATCATTTCAACACGTCACACACCTTTCTGGATTCATTGACTTTATTAGGTGTCCTCTTGCTCCAAAAGGATGACACAGCCCAGGACATATTGATGTCCCTCCCAGTGCTCCATCTACTGTTTAGTGGTAACTTTGATGGTTTCAGAAAAACGAGGCAGATTCTAGAACAAATAATTAGAGGGGAGGGGCAGATTTTTTAAAACACAGGATTTGTACAGATAAATTGTCACGTTATTTGTTAAAATAAATGAAGAATGTATATAAAACGCCTAGCACAGTGCCTGGCATGTAGTAAGCACTCAATAAATATTAATTTCCTTCCCTATTCCATGAGATAGTCATCATTTCTGAAGAATTTAAAAACTGTGAACTCAGCTGTCATGAAACCTGGAAAACACAAAACAAATTTCCAGATCCTCTTACAAGTGTTGGGAGGTGCTGACAAGATTGGTTTTGCCCATGGCTTTGAGAAAAAAAAAAAGTCTGAAGAGTAGACAAATCTGGGTTTTCTAGGTTATTTCGTGTCAACTGAAATCCATTTTAAAGTGTGAAAAAGCAAAAGAGCTTATTGCTGAGATTAAGCATGTGCTTCCAAGACAATTATTTACATATTTTTGGCAGAAGGGAGAAAAAGTAACTCTGTTTGCCATTTTGGAAAATCAGTTGCTTTTAAAATGGAAAATCTGGTATGTCATATTTTTCTTAGATAAAGTACCTCTATCATCCCATTCCCGTTTCTTAAAAATCTATTGTTATCATTATTTGTTTCAATAAGTGCTCCTCAAAGTTTCTATTAGAATAATAATTTTGAAAAAAAAAACATCCAATAGGCAGTCATTACTACCTATGATAAGTTTCCCACCCTACATAAATAAATGTGATTACTCATATTAATAACCAGTATTAAGAGGGCCAGGAAATAGATTATATTTCCAAATTGTGTTGGTATAAAGACTATAATATTTATTAAAATAATTTTCCATGGTCCAGTGAATAGCTAGTAATTGCCTCCTTAAATTTACTGTTAAAAGCTATTCATGTTGGAGTTTGAATGGAAAACATTTAGCCAAATACTGGTAGACATTCGGTTTGGCAGATTTAATATCATTCTTAAAATAAATAGAGGATGTTTTACTTGGTTGTGTTTCAGCAGAAGGCTACTGGGAGCAGGGCCCTCATTGTAGGTCTCGTGCCAGTGGGGAAAGAGGAGGTCATGAAAGTGACCGCTCCAAACGCCAGCAAGGATCTTAGCGTCAGCCCTCCACTGTTCCAACGGTTCCATAAAAAAGCCAGGAATGTAGTGCCATGGCATGAACCACAAGAAAAGAGAGTCGTTTGGAAGCAGAGGGACCAGAAGTACAGTATTTTGGAATACTCTATTTGCCATTCCACTTTGAACAGCCCGAATCGCAAAATGTTGATTGTATTGATCAGATATTACTGATTTTACTGATGTGGAAGAAAGAATAACTAAGATTTTGCTTTTGAAGAGAGATCACTGGCCTTTAAATGCTAATTATGTTTTTGCAACTTACTATACTACTATTCTTGAGCAATAATCTGCTAAGAATAGTAGAAACAGAGGTAAGAGATGGTTGATATCGGACCAGGTAATAGCGTTCATCCTTAATTGTAAAATTATTAAAAGGTAGACACAAATAGAAGAAAAATAACTTCTGAGTACATATTTTATTGAGAACTTCACAATTGCTCACAATCTTTGTTATTGTTACTGGAAGGGATAAAGGGAAGGAACACTTGCCTTTAATCATTTGTTTTCTGTGTTCATTTCTTATATTTTATCTGATTAATCAACTGTTTACTCATGTAGTTTTTAAAAAGTTCAAAGTCACCTTTTCAATTGTTCTAATGAATTCCTTATATCTGCCCTAGTCTTTTTTTTTAATTGCAGACATTTGTTTATTTTTGTAATCATGCCTTTATTTAAAATTGTGTTAGTTGGAAAGCACTAACAATTTGTCTCAAAATTGCAGATTTCTCTATATCCAGGCACACGTCTAGGGAATAGTTTGTTCTATAAGATAAAACCTGTTTGAAGATACAGTATATGAAAGATATTGTCTGTTTGAGGGTATTCAAACACTGTTACAGTTGCCTATTTCAAGTGTTTTCCTTTTCCAGATAAAATTATATATTTATTTTTTTGCTTTAGTGGGGAAAAGGCATATTAGAAATTTCTTTACTCCTATTCATATGTTTGTGTTGAAATTTCTTCAGGAAATATCAGAAGATAATGCTTTCTACATTACCTGTCTTTACTAATGGTAAATTTTGAGCAAATGTTTCTAATTGCTGTTGTAATGTGTATGACTTTATTTAGGGGACACCTTCATCCTTAAAATATATGGATAAGTTATGTAATTGTGAAAATTTAGAAATAAGAAGTTAATAGTATACTACAAACTGGATCTTATTAGTAATGGCTTACATATTGGCTATTTATCAGAGAATGACTTATTTTTGGTGTAAGTTGCATGGTAATTACTGCATATTTGATAATCAGGAGGTAGTAACCAGACAAAATTTATGGATAAGCATGTGATTGTTTTTAATCCATCTAATTTTGCTTTAGGAAAGGGAAACCATTTAAAATTGGTACATATGCACATGGATATTTCTTTTAGCCAATGACTAAGCTCTTTGTTACATAATTATGAAGCATGATCTGTGTCATATTAGTGGTCATATTACCTTCATCGTGCTTTTTATAATTTCCCTCGTAATTACTGCATCAGTTCTTTAATGGTATCTTGTTTGGTTATATAAATAAAAATAATTGAATTTCAATATAAAAACTAATGTAGTATGATAAATTTGGTTATAATACAGGCAAGTAATTTATATATAAAAGTCAGATATTTTACATGATATTCCTGCTGTTCTGACTTCATATGGCTTGTGTCTCCTGGGTTTGCAAATATAATCTCTCATGGATCAGAAAACTAATGTTTTATCTTTTCATATCTAAAATAAGTTTTAAACTATGGGAAGCATGCGTACAATAGCTTAACACAGGGTTTCAAACAGGGTTGAACCAACCAGCACCTCAGATTTTTATTTTATGGACCTTAGAAATAAAGATGATAGCAAAAGCACTTGCTATGTGGGTGCCTGACGTCATAGATTAAATTAATGTAACATTACAGTTTATTTCACAGCACTAGAAACCTCCATTATATGCTGTATTTTATTTTCTGCATATATGCTTTAGTATATTGAATAACTGATACTTCTGGCTTGAGAAAGTGCTGTAGGTGGTAATGTAATTCTATTTGTGCAGCATAAATGAACAGATCCAATAGCAATCAACTGATTTTTGACCTAGCTTCCCAAATATGGCAGATGACTAGCCCATGACTCCTTGCTGGTACCATACAAAATGAAATCCTAGGTGAGTTTGCAGTTTAAGTTGACTCTTAGATTTGACAAAGCATTCTTTTCTGAGGAATTTAGATTGGCATCCTTTCAGGGGGGAGAGGGGGAGAAAATCCACACTGAATTTTGTTCATTAGAAGCATTTTGTTTAGGTTGCATGGGAATGGTGCTTTCATTTACAAATTAGCAAAGAAAAGGTAAGACTGTATCTGTTTTATTAGTTGATCATCTGGAAATGTATCATAAAATCATTTAAGAGTTTACTGTGATTTTAAAAATGTTCTTTGATACCAAAGCAAGAGCCTTAGAAAAAAAAAAAAAGATGTGTTTTATTATTAATAAAACAACTGAATATGTAGAATAGTATTATCGGTAAAGGCTAAATAGTTTGAAAGAAAGTCCAATGGGTATAAAGATTTTACTTTAGAGTACAAGATTGGTTATGATAAGTGAGTAGTATCAAAATAAGCATTTGTATTTGAACTTTGGTATGGAGCTGACAAATTAAAATATGATAGGCACATCAGTGATGCCTTCTTTAAATATTTGAAATCAATATAATGGTTGTCATCGATCTAATAACCAAAGCCATTTATTTACCTAAAACATGATAGTAAGTAAGCATTTTAAACTAAAGCTGTAATTTAGTCCTAATGTGAATAGCTCGACTCTCTAGATAAGTGTTATGGATTATCATGCATGGATTGTGAATTTAGTTAGAATTTTTTAAGAGAACAAAGTGTAAGGAAAGAGTTCTAGATAAAATAAGTATTTTCCCAAAAATGATTTTAAGATAGTAACACTGAAATACTATCTGGTTCATATCCAAAAAAAAAAAAAATGTTCCTGTAAAACTAGCCATCTAGAAATCATTGCAGAATCATCGTTTGGGCTTTCATTGTTAAACCGATAGTAGTTTACACGTTTGCTCGTTTTCTCCCTTTACCTACTTACTATATAAATGGCCATTCTCATTTTTAAAAAATTTTTCCCAGACCTGTTAGTTGGTACACTCGGGAAAAAAAAATTTTTTTTTTTTTTTTAAAGTGTTGATTCCCCAAGTTTCAGGGCCTGAAAAAAGTTTTGGAAAAGTATAAAAGATAACGTGTAACTACTCCCAAAGCTCGTAATTGGTAGCTGCTGTAGCAGGAGATGTGTGTTGACAGTGTCTCAGAGAACTTATTCTCACACAGCTGTTTATTCAGATAGCATGGGGCGCGTTCATTTACATAATAAATTTTTTTTGAGCAGCAAGGTTGAGCCAGACGGAGCAGTGCTCCTTTCAATTGTTGCATTTAAACCAATAAGGTTAGAACAAGAGAATAGCTGTGGTTTGCGTTGCAAAAACAAAAAAAGCCCCGAGGCTCCACGGGCAGACCTACAAGGCTGCGCAAACAAATCGAGGGATGAGATTCTGCTGTTTCTTTGTCTAGGGTTCTCAGATGCTATCTGCGGCTGCTGTTTGGTGGGGAAAGAGCGCGGGGCTCAAAGCGGTCACTAAACAGAACGGTGGGAGCTGATGGCTCCGAGTTTGGGGCGAGGTAGAAACTCTGCAGTGCCACTTCCGACTTTAAGCCTTCCTGTTGCCGTCCACTGTGGCGGTTTTCGTTCTGGGGAAAGCGTTTTCGCTCAGTCGCTCGGCAGCCCGAGCCTGCAGCAGCGGCCAGGCGGCTGTCCCCGCGGCCGGGCTTCCCCCTCCAGAGGCGCCCCGCTTCCAGCAGCGCCGGGCTCCACTGGGAGCGCCTAAAAGCCCTCACGCGTCCTTATCCAGGAGCAAAACTGCATAAGGAATGGAGGTCTGCTAAACCAGAAAATTCGAAGGAGCACATTAAACTGGTGGATGCAGCAGATGTAAGCGCTGTAAGTACAAGCTGACTGTTTGAAAAATTGTAGTGACTGACAACAGCTGTCCTGTGGGCAAAGCCCAAGATAACAGGAGCGCTTTTTAGTATTGTTTTGATTTGTTTTGGAATAAAAACATTAGGGCACGGGCACGATTCTGACACTTTGTACGTAGTGCGTGATTAGCCACAGGGTTCCATCATAAAAGTATAATTCTTTACCCCCAAATGATCTGCGCGATTAGCATCATTAAGAGATAATTACAAATTAATTGTTAACAATTACTGTTGTGATCGATATAAATGTAACACACGGCTATATTCTTGTAGGGAGATTACTTCATATCGCTCCTGAATTGCTGCACAAACCTCAAATATTATTGTGATACTGAATAAAGCGTGAAATACGTATATGTAGCTCTCCATTGCAACACAGATAACTTTTCCTCCACACCTTTGGTTGATATGAGAAAATGAGGAAGGAATAAAGATTTTGAAAGGACAACAGATAACAAAAATCAACTGATACCACTTTTTAAGGAAGGAAATCCTTTTGCTTCAATAAACAAATTTCCCAAACGTTATATTAAACAGGCTCATCTTCAAAAGGTGAAATAATAAACATTTGCTAAATTAATATACTTTTTCCCTTATTGACACTTCATATGACTTGAATGGACCTTGAAATTTAAAACAAGATTCTTAAACTTTTGAACGACCATTTAAAGTATTTGTCATTCAAAATCAGTATATTGCTAATGACTCACGGGCTTATATTTCTTAGGAGGAATTTTTGAACACATTTAAGTAACTTTTGCAAGAATTCAATAAATTCAGACCTGTCATTGAATTTAGACAAGAGTTTTTATGTTGCATTTCTTACAATGACAAGGGGTACAAACAGTTTGGCAGTTAAGCCCAAAGTGTAGTTTTATAGGGTTGGGGTTGTTTTTTTTTATGTGTCTTTCGGAATAGGTTTTATTTTAGGCTTCTGTGAGTTTTTCCGCCCACCGTTTGGAGGTTTGAGGACATGCATACATGAATAGTCATGCTTTTTTTGCATTATCAAATATTTGATATTTGACTTTCTCGCTGCTTGAATTCTCCTAAGGCCCAGAGTGTTCAGTAAATGAGCAAACAGCCATGGGTTCTCAATCCTGAAAATTCTTCACGGTGACAGAGAAGCCTAATTGAGCCACTGTTCAGTTTTTGAGTGCCAAAAGGAAGTCAACTGCTATGTGAGCTTCGTAGACATGATAAATGATTTTCTCAAAAGAAAATTTTCATTTGAATGTGAAAATTCATATTAGAATACAATGGAAAGAGAAACACTTGCAGGGAGAATAAAATCCCTTCTTCCATTTAATCAGATAGCAAAGGTATTTCATTCATTTTGAATGAATGCTAATTTTGAAAACAATCTTTTAAAACTATGGTGGCATCAAGTGTCATTTAAATGATTGTTTTTGTTTTCACGGGGACTCGATTTTGTCATTTTCTTCAAACGAGAAAGTTTGAAATACAGCATGTTACATTAAAATCAGTAATAGTATTGGAGCATTCATTTTATAGTCTTTGATAAAGCAGGAAATAAGTGTTAACATGTAAAAGACATCTACCTCTTCCTAGAAGTTCATTTTGATTTTAGGTTCAGGTTTTTATTACAGCATTGACACCATAGTTAGAAATATTGATTGAGAAAAATTTTAGCAAGAATATATTCTGATTAAAAAGCAGATTTATGCCTAAGACTCATTCTTATAAAATACATTCTGATTAGAAAATTGCCATTGTCTTTCAAATTTGGGAGTACTCAGGTTGATCTGTGGTTGGGCAAAACCAGCTTGCCTGCCAACTCTATTTATTTAGATAAGTTCAGTACTTTCACTTTGAAAATTTCTTTTTAGTTTGGGGGAAAAAGTTTTAAATTATAGTCATTTTATAAAAATTGCTTCTAGCAAGCAAAAAAGCCTATGGAAAACCCATAATTTAGACAAGTACCTACATTTTATTTGCTCTGTGCTGCTGAGATTTAGAATCCCTTTCCATTTACAGTTTACTTTTCACAGAACATTATTAACTTTTTGGCTTCATACATGATCTTCTGTCAGATGCTTTTGATTTGTAATTTAGCAAAGTATAATAAACAGTGCAAAAGTCATGAATTTTGCTCTGCATCCTGAGCTCTGTGGTAGGGAAAATGTGATAAAATGTGTACCTTAAGTCTTGTTTGATGATCTCTCAAAGCAAGTTTGCCTTCTGGAAATAATTTCTGGGGTTGAAGAGCATGGTATTAACAGATTTAATGTGGCTATTCAATGGATTGGCGAAGTACTATGTGAGGTTTAACAAAATGAGAGAGACAAATTGAACATCAACAAAAGTTACATCTGTGAAGAATTATAAATTTAATTAGAAAAAAGGCAAACTTAAAAGACCTCATTAACAGAAGTCAAAGTTACTAGTTTAGAATTCTTGAATTTAAATTCTACGAAGTTCTTTTTTTCTCTTTGTATTTTTGCAACTCTCAGTATGCTGCTGTGGGTACTCTAGCAAAGAGTTTTAAAAAGCATTAAAGTGAAGTGACTTCATTGTAATAGAAGATGACTATTTGTAATGTTATGGGAAATATTTTTATACTCATAGGAACATTTGAATTAAAAATACCGGATTAGAAGACAAGAAACATATTAAGTTTATCAATGTGAAGCAGAAAATGTGAGTTTACTGAATGCCTAACAGCATTTTTCTGAAAACCATGAAATATTTTTTTTCTTTTTGAATAGGAATATGCCTAATTAATGATTTTTGAAACCCCTTGTGCTCTTAGACCTCTAAAGCCCAGAAACTTCCAGAGATATTGTCAAACATAAGAGAAAATCAACACCAATCAGAAATAGGTGTTCTTTTCAGATAAGTCATTATTAAGAGTATGTTTCCTTACTGGACTGTAATCTTGTACTACACATAAAAAACTAAAAGCATGTGAAGTGTAGCATTTTGTAAACTGTAACTAATTTTGCTCACATCTGTGTCTAATTGTTGTCTGCATTCGCATTCTTGAGAGTAGATTTATTTTTCCTGGACCACGATGTGGATTCAGCTGACCAGCCTAAGTGAGGATTAGTTGTTTTAAAGTTATTTTGATTAAAGAGTCATTTTTAAATACAGTAACACACAACACATGGTTTAAATAATCCTTGAGACACAAAAGAATATATCTGAAGTATACTTAATGAAATGAAGATCATGGATATGGACTTTCAAAAATTGTAGTGTATGAAAGTACAGTAGAGATTGAGTCAGGCCAGCATTAAAAAAAAAAATGCTGTTGTGCAAATGCATTTTTTTAGTGAGAAAATGTTAGAATAATTCTTATTTTTAAGTTTGACCTAAGACCTTATTTTGAAGTTCATTTTTAAGTTTGACTTTGAAATTTAATTGATAGGTTAAGCCACAAATATAAGTATAATCAAGCTTTCAAAGTACACAATGAAACTAAAATTATATTTCCAAGATTATACTATCTAGCCAATGTTAAAATAGGAATGTATTTTAACGTTTAACAGAAAGTGTGTTTTACGTACTCTTTCCCATAATTGGGCCAAGAGAGTTCTTAAAACTAAGTTAGTTCTCACCTATAATTTATTCCAGGTGTATAAAAGCAGGGAGAAAAAAGGGTGGGGGGGGGAGGAAATTTATCCTTGGGGTAGATTGCTGCAGTTTCTAAAGGAAAACATTTAATCTTGCGTGAGAACATTACTTTTAGCAAAAACTGCAGACGCCTGCTATCACAAAATGACATATCGGCAGGCATTAAAATTGCATTTTCACTTAATACTTAGGCGTCTCTTAATTATTTTTCGTCCTGCACATATTCTAGAAACACGTACCTAGAAATTTCACATAATCTTACACCAAGATATTCAGACTTTGACAATGCGCTGTTCTTGCCAGAAAGGTAGAATTTCTTAATTTCATGAATCATAATTAAAAATAACAGGACTCAATAGCAGATATTCGGTTGGATTACTTTAATGCCATTTGAGATGCTTCAGTTCTCATCTTTGTTCTGTAGCCCTAATTGATGTCAGTTCAGGTTGAATGAAAATGCACATCAGAGATTTGGAATTCTGAGTCATTTTAAGCATTTTTCAGAATGCTCTTTCCTGGGAGGCGTTGGTCTGAGCTTGTCAACCAGCAGCCCACCCTCACCTGAGTTTATCACCTGCTGGTCGTTTGCACTGCCTCTGGAGGAAGGGCAGGGACTAGCAAAGCCTGCACGTTAACTTAGTTGATTCATCTGGAGACAAAAGGCACCAAAAGGCTGGCTAACTGGGACATTGAATTGATTATTAAGCTATCCATTCTCGGTTGGTTCAAAAGACAGAAAATTAAACGGAAAGCTAACTGCTTTTTCAGTTTCAGCAGGCAATAGCAAATAAGCATTCGCCGAATTTTAAATTCGCATGAATAAATGAGTACATCGCTCAATGATGTGATTTTTGGGTCTGAAAACTTGCCTTTACCATCTTTGGTCAGCCCAGCATTGCCCGAAAGTTGCCCAGAAGCCGTTTCGGTAAATGTCAAATGGCATATAGTACATATAGGGAGAAAACCATCATGATAAGGATGAGAAACTGTCAGGAGTCAAAGGGGTGGGCGGGAACTCTATTTCAGCTGGGGATAGCAGAAGATGAAAGATCTTCTGAGGATGCTGGAGGATTAATTCTTGAACTGCTGTGAAACACACTCATTTTGCTAATAGCTATTTTTTTCCAAGCACCTTTTCCAAGCTGCCTGGGCAAGGCTGCTTTGCATGTTGATTGGGGGAGGGGTAATCCCGTTTGCAGCTGTCATAGGCCAGTGATGAATCACTATCCCGTCATTTGGCTGCCTTCCCCCCTGACAAGGGGAGGAGGAGGGTAGACCTGCAGGAGGAAACAACAGTGGAGACCTCAACTTAAAGACAATATGCCTTTCACTGCTGCAGTATCCTCCTTTTTCTCTTTTGGTTAAAAGAGAGCATTGTCGTTCTCAGCCATGTGCTCTGTATAATTAAGAGCTGACACTGAAGCAGAGTAACAACAGCTTCTAATTTCTTACCCCTGATCACAGGTGCAAACATCTCAAACCAGTTCAGATGTTGCTGTTTCCTCAAGTTGCAGGTAAGGATATTTGACATTTTTGGAGATTACCTTTCTGTGACCCATATCTATTTTTGTCTAGGATTTCTTAATTATTTCTATTAATAGCAACAGCCTCTGTTGGAAATTACTTAACAATTTGTGTGTGTGTGCGCGCTTGTAGAAAATGTTAAGTATGTAGAAAGGGAATAGGAGCCCGGGTTTGAAAATGATTATGGGCTATAGTTTCTGGTGTTAGGTAAACTGTGAATGTGTAATGTGAATTAGGAGAGAAAAGTTGGATTGTAAGCCATTTCTAGTTTGGATTTAGATTTGGGGAAGTAAAAACTCACTTTAGAAGTTACATGGTTCCTATTAAGCTGTTTTAAAAACTATTTACAGTAAGTTTAAGTGCAACCTCTAAATTAAAATAACTAGCTTTTATTGATGGGGGCAGAAACAGTTTTCACTTCAGTGGCATATTAATACCCCCTCCTCTTTTTTTTTTTTTTTAAGAAAAACAGAAGTTTAAAATAAAGTGAATGGGCCATAGATTTTTTTTTAAAAAAAATTGCAGAAGGGTATCTAGGTGTGTTTTGAGTCGCTTTAGATAAAGCCCCTCCTATTAATAGAATATTAAATATAAATGGCTAGTCCTGCAACTGTGACCATGAGGAGTGGCTTCTATACCATAATCTTCTAGAATAAGTAACTACTGGGTCTGAGAACTTCGGTGGGGGAGGACTTAACTGTTTTTATATGGTAAAAATGCAAAATTGCTGCATTGAAGTAGAATTGTTATTTCCCTGAATAAGTGACAGCTGAGGTATTCCAAGTGCTAATGCTCACAGGGACTCACTGTATGTTGGCCTTATCCCTTTTCAATTGGGCACGCTGTATGTAATCCACAAAGCAAACAAGTGAGCCGACATCATAATGTTCTAATGCTGCATTTGTTTCAAGGGAAACAGAGGAACAATTAAGCAGTTTGCCAGAGTAAACACATGCATCAGGACTATCTCTTTCCCTGTCACTACACTATAGGCTTCAAGTGTTTTATTTGGTTTGGAGACCCATTAAATTACAATTGAGTGGTAAATTATAAGGGAGTACCTAGGGCTAATTTATTAGATGAAACAGATTCCATAGAAAAGTGATTTTTTTCCTATTATACCTGTTTACGTATTTCTTTTACAAAAATCATGCCTCTTTTTAATATAAAAAGAAAAGCGTGACTGCATTTTTTTTCTTTGAAAATTAAAATAGATGCAACTGTCTCATTGTGATTTGATGAGCTGTGTAAGAAAAAAAAAAAGATTTTCAAAGTGCCATGTGAATGTTTGGTTGGATAGGTAAGGCAAACGACACCTTTAAGTACCACATGTTATGAAAGCATGACTGAAGTTAAAACTAAGATGAACTATTTGGAGTCTAAGAAAATAGATACAATGGGACTTTTGTGTGAATGTGTTTCAAAGGTGTCAAGTCGTTAGCACATTAAATAGTAGTGTTATGAATTTGGTACATCTGTCACACCGAAGGCTTCTTGTCTTTAGGTCTATGGAAATGCAGGATCTAACCAGCCCGCATAGCCGTCTGAGTGGTAGTAGTGAACCCCCCAGTGGTCCCAAACTCGATAACTCTCATAGAAATAGTAATTCCATGACTCCCAATGGCACCGAAGGTGAGTGTCTGCCTTCTCCCTGTTTACTTTGCACCTTGTTTCTTCGTCACTATATGCTTTGTTATTGGGTGGTTATGATTTCAGTTGTCAAACCCATGAAGCTACCGTTCTAGTTCCCCTTTAGCTAATTTGACTTGTGAATCAGCATTCATCTTCAGTGAGGAGCTGCACAGGACTAAATTATTACAACACAGACTGGTTTTATTTGGCACAAATGCATATGTATGTATCTATACATATTATACGCATGTGTGCATAACATTTCTAACCTTTGGGTGTTTTTTAGCTCCTTGTTGATCACTCTCCAGAGCACAGTATCAATTTGCATGGTTTTATTCTATGAGCAATGAAAATTTGGAAATATTTCCTTTATTTTACTTTCCCTTTTGTTACTAAAAATAACAAAATTTGCTTAAATGTAACATTGGACTGGATTGTTTCTAAGTAACCATAACATTGTGTGCCTGATGTTCTTGTGGCTATGACCATTAAAATACAAATAAGTAAAAAAAAAAAACAAAAAACAAAACTTGTTTACAAATATACAGCCTTATTAGGAGGTACATGAAATTTATTTACTTTCTTAAAGATTAAATAGTACACATTAAACGTAGTACTGTTACAATTATTTTGTATAATGATACATATGAATATGTAAATTTTATGCAGATATATATTTTAGCCCATATATTCCTAAGTCTACACATGTAAGCAAGGCTATCCTTATGTATTGTTAGCTGTTATGCATATTTATGTAGGTAATATGTATAATTTTAGAACTTCAACATATGGAGAGAGATATTACGTATTGTATTTTTCTAATTTAGCCTATTGAAAAATTTCTTCACAGATATTTTTTGCTTGTTCCTTACTAAGCCTCAGACCTTAATGCACTTAGAGCATAAGTTTCACTAGTTCAATGAATTATCCATGTTAGAATTCTATCCATAAACAAAACCCTTAACCATCATTTCCCAATCACCATGGTGATCTTTTATCACAGTTCTTAAAGATAAACAAAACTAAATGCCATATAATTGTTTGGTGCAGTATTCCAGTGTGTATTGATGAGGCCTTTTGAAACTAGTAATGTTATGAAATTTCTGATAATAGAAAAAAATATAAAGTAAGTTGTTTCTGATATTAGACATCTTAATTTTTATACCGACAGTGATTATTTTTAATGTGTAAATAGTCTGTATTTTACTCTTTGAGTAAATTCATTACCAGTGTTTGTGAAAAATGGTCACTGTCAAAAGTAGAAACTTTGCTGATCTAGCCAAAACAAAAAAATCTCTGGATAAGGTGGCTTCTCATCTGAAACTCTTTCCATTTTGATAGGTGATCAAAAAGAAATTGGAATGATTTTTAGGAAAGCAATTCTGGTATTTAAGTAGATTTTTATAGAGCCAATAAAAAAAAATCAAGCAGTCCTTTATTCTCTTTTGGCATTTGGCTTCAGGTGGCAGCATGGCTGCCGCCCTGTGCACGTGGGGCGTGTACAGCTCCCTAGGCTGGTGGGCCCCACGCCGGTGTCCTCATGCAGGTAGCTGCTGACAGGAGGGTCAGAGGGGGCCATGGGTGCAAACCTTAAATAGTTATTCTCCTCACTGAGAAGTCCAAAGAAGACAATCATTTAGAGGAACTTAAGAATAAAGCCCAGGTTAAATCATTTTTGCACTAAGCATACATTTTGCATGGAACCGTAATACATATGGGTAGGAGCAATTATGAAATAATGATAGTTAATTTACGTATGAAGAAATGAAATGGGGGTAAGGCGTTTTCGTTTTGTCATCATTTACTGGCAAATCGTCTCCTACAAAATAAGAACCACATAATGTTGAAACAGACTATGTGTTAGGGACTGCCCCCTAGGAAGGCTTTGTGAGAATGATATGTAGCTTGTTTTTTAAAGGCATGTGGAGTGGTTAGATTATTTCTAACAGTTCACATTTAATGGCTTGGTATCAGGTCCATATTCAAGAATATGTATCTTATACAATTTTTGCATAACTAAAATTGTTCAAAATACAATATTTTAGATAATTGTGGGATCTGCTGAGCCAATCTGGTAAATAGTTAGAAATTACTACTTATCAAAAAAAAATTATCTTAGGTCTTGGAAATGAATTTTTCAGACCTATTTCAGACAAATGCAGTTACTCCTCTCACTTTGTTTGTAGGCATCATTCCTGGATGTACTTCGCAAGGGTTATGGTAATTAGAGGGAAGTTAGAAGATATCAGTATAAATTATCTGAAGAATAAAGGGAATTTTGGTCAATCCGCTGGGGATACCCAGTTTTATTTTAGTATATAGTTTGGAAATATGGATCCAAATTTCCTTCATGATCCATGTTACATGCCTGTTTAGATGCAAACTGTATCAGCAAGTTCTGGGTTATTATTAAGTTTGTGAATCAATTCATCATGCTGCTTATGTGTTCCGTAATGCATCTGTTTCATTGCCCTCTGTCACCGCTAGAGGAGGGAAGCTTAAAATGAGTGAACTAGTGTCTGGCAAGCTTCTCTGGGATATAATCGTGACAGATTTTCCTTGTACTTCTTTGAAAATCTTATTGATTTCAAAACCAGCACTGTTCACCAATGAATTAGAAGAATGCAAAACAAGAAACTCATTTAAATTTAAGGGCATGTTTGAAATAGTCATCATCTCTCCTACCTCCATAACAAGTATCTCTAGCTATATGTGCCATGATTTAGACCTAGGTGACTCCACTTCAGCTTCATTGAAATGAGCTTCCTTAATGAGGTCAACAAAACTTCCATTTAGTTTACACAGTTGTTGGCTTTGCCCGCGTTTATATAGGTTGTCTTCTCTCTCTCTCTCTCTCTCTCTGAGCAATTTTTACTTCCTGCCACCACTTGTCCCTATAATGAGGCTAAGAAAACATGAAAATCTCCTGTATCAAAAACCATAACTTCATCTGAAGAACAAACAAGAAGGGAATGGAATGGAGAGGCAGAGAATATTAAGTTTCTTCTTAAGTCTGCTGCCAAATTATCATAAGACTCAATGTTTGTAGGTTCTGTCCTCACAGGCTAGTGCCTATTTTCATGGTTCATCTAAGGGATAAAGACAGAAAGACACTGATCTACAGCCTCCAATCCTGTGCTTTTTTATTTCCTAGATGAAACGTTCTTCAGTTAGAATAGTTGTTTGCATGTTTCATATTTCAAGTTTCAACTATTCGTATTTTATGTTCTATTCCAACCTCTCTGAATCGTTATTGTAGTTAACTGTTGGTTTCACACACTTTATAAATCCTTGAGATAGAAAGCACAGATAGGTAAAAATAAAAACAGTAGCAAGAATGAATGTTTGAGTTGCTCTGAAAAAAGCACTGTTAGAAGTGATATGTTTCCAAACGAATTAACAAATATTTTAGCTACTATTAAACACTTAAGGCTTGATTTGGAGGAGACTAATGGATAGTTATGAAAACACCCAATTGTGGCTTTCTTTTAACCATTTTGCCTATTTTGAGAGGAGGCAGTCTTCCAAGATAGGATGGAATAGAAATTTCTTATTAGAGAGATTGTAAAACCATCATTTTTAAGACCTACACTTCTTGGCGGTGATGCTCCCCTAGATCCATATTAACGCGCTGAATCTGAAAGGATTTCTAACGCGTGGATTTATGTTCAAGCCTCTCTTTGGTCGAGGCTGTGTGTTGATGTCTGTGCTGGGTAAGTGGGAGAAGTAGTTGGGAAACCTTCCTTCGGAAGGACTCAGGGCCATGGCAGTAAAAGGATTTTTATTTACGTACCTAATTAAGGCCTTGTTTGAAAAGCAGTGATTCTTACCATCTTTGTTTTTCCTGGTTGTCTTATGTCTATGGGAACCTAAGATTGGTTAGTTCATATATTGCTCGTTTGAGTGTTTATTTTTGGTTGTCTGGGGATGAAGAGTGGGGAAGGGCGGAAAAGAGGTGTGAGCAAGTGGAACTAAGAGCTCTAATTCTGAGTTTTTCTCTATTGTAAATTTAACTCCAAACTCAAAAAGAAGCTTAACCTTGTCTTAAAGCAGATGAATTTGCCTTTAAGTGACATAAAACCAGATGCAGTTGGAATCCTCACTACAAATAGGGTTTCAGGAATTCTGATGTTAATTCAAACAGTAATTTTGAACTGGTATATCAGATTTCCAAGATGATAAGAGATACAATCTTGAATTAGGTGGCTAAATTTTCTGCGTTTTAAAATTTAATTTTATATTGCATATTTTAGGAGGATAGGTTAATTCAATTTTACAAATTTATATTATCAGAAGCTATTTTAAAGTTTTATCATTTCTACAAAGCTTAGAACACTAACAAATTATCTGAATTTGTTTTTCTCACTGTAATGTGAATTTGGTAAAATAGTTATATCCAACTAGAGTATTTTTAAGAAATCTTATTTACAAGAAATATGTAAACTGGAATGAATGTGTATAAAATTATGGTTTGAGGCTGCATTTTAAAGGCTACATTTGCATATTTGTGGTCAAATATTCTGTTGTCAATAGAAACATGGTAATCTAATTTTATTATTGTTTACATTCTGCACATGATTTACTTTCTGGAAGGTTAGAGGACATTGAGAGTAAAAGGATTTCTAACTGACATTTTTAAAGTCTGCCTGTAGCCCCATAATTGGTCTCTTATAAATTGTTCTTAAGCAAAAGCCATGAAAGAATGAACAAAATATTTTTTGGATTTGATATTTGCCTATATTGTGTCTGTGAATAGTTTCTACATGCCTATTACTAATTACTAATAATAATGGCTAATGTTTATAAATAACTTATTGTTAGTCATTATGCTGACCGTTCTCCATGATTCGTTTCATTAATCTTCAGAAAATTCCTGACCTACCAGCATAATGGTTAAGAGGCTGGGTCTGCATCCCAGCTCCACTCTTTACCAGCAGTGTTCGCTTCCATTAGGCTCAGTCTCCTCATCTTTAAAATGAGGATAATAGCAGAACTTATCTCAGGCTTGCTGTAAGGATGATAAGTAAAACCTGGAGCACACTTGGAACTTAACTAAGTGCTCTATATTTATTAACTCCTATACCAAGTCTAAATAATAGACGCCTCTACAGTCTATTGCTGTTTTTACACACAAGAAAACTGAGTCTTAGAAACTTCAATGTCAAGTTTAAAGGCACAGACTTTGTAATTGGTACCACTAATATCTGACCTAGTATTTGAGTCAAGTTCTATCTGAGTCCAGAGCCTGGGTTTTTAAATCACTGTATTAGGGATGCCTGGGTGGCTCAGTCATTAAGCGTCTGCCTTCGGCTCAGGTCATGGTCCCAGGGTCCTGGGATCGAGCCCCGCATCGGGCTCCCTGCTCGGCGGGAAGCCTGCTTCTCCCTCTCCCACTGCCCCTGCTTGTGTTCCCTCTCTCTCTGTCTCTCTCGCTGTCAAATAAATAAATAGAATCTTAAAAAAAAAAAAAAAAAGGAAAAGACTGTAGCCAGTACATAATTTGGCTCAGCTGGGAATAATATTTACATCCATAGTAACAATGAATAATATGGATTACTCTGAATATATTTTGAGGGTAGACAGAGGGAATGAAAAGAAATGGCAATATATACATGTTATATAGAAATTTGAGGATAGCTATGGGGCGCCTGGGTGGCTCAGTCGTTAAGCGTCTGCCTTCGGCTCAGGTCATGATCCCAGGGTCCTGGGATCGAGCCCCGCATCAGGCTCCCTGCTCAGCGGGAAGCCTGCTTCTCCCTCTCCCACTCCCCCTGCTTGTGTTCCCTCTCTCACTGTGTCTCTGTTAAATAAATAAAATCTTTAAAAAAATAAAATAAAATCACTGTATTAGTCTTTGGAGAGAATATGTGATTCCCACCACCTGCCAGTGTCTTTCCTGATACCTTCCTACTGAACACTGGTGCCTTCACTGCCCCATGGATGCCTTCGTAACTGGAGAACCCCATTCCCTAGCAAGCAGCAGAGCTGTGAAAGGACGGATGGCAGAGGCTTTGACGACGAAATGACTTCATTATGAGGACACGTCCCCAGGGCAGTTATACTCTGGTCTTTAAGTTCTTGTGTGTGTGAGTGTATGAGATTCCATTCTGGTGTCACGCGTGCACAGCCTATTACATCAGCAGGTTGAGTTTTAAGGGATTGTCTCTTACTAGTTTTCAAAGCTTTAGACTTAATTATAATTCCATCAGCCGTCTCTCTCTGTTAGGCTTCCCTGGGATCAAATGGAGATGGGAGGTCCTCTCTGCTTTTCATTATAATAGTCATTATTCTATACACATTTGGATTGGAGCAGTATTACTGTGAAAAAGTAGTTATAGTTTTGCTACTGCTCAGGGTAAAAATTCTCTATCTCAGAAAATATGTTTCAGTGGGTGATAAATTTGGCCACGTTTCTCTTGACTTCGAGAACCAGGTTGTGTTAACCAAGCAAAACTCAGAGAAGCAGCTTAAGTGGCATTTGTTGGAGACTCCATAGAAACAGCAGTTTCCAAAGCCAGGATTTGGGAGCATGCGTGTTATGTTCTAGGAGCAGCGAGTTGCTGTGCAGGCAGTGTGAGCGGAGGGAAATGAACAGGGAGTGTAGGAGGTGAAGTCCGAGGATAAAGGTGTGGCATGTGTAGGGCCTTGCAGCTTGGCAGATATACTATAATTTATTACAAATAGCTTTCATAGTAAGAATAGGAACTCCAGTGCTCATTGCCTGAAAGTAGGCTCAGAGTTTCTAGAAAGCCAGGCTTCTTGATAAACTAATGACTTTCTGTAAACGGTATTTGCCTAACTCCCAAGACCTAATAGTTCGGAGAATCACGTTTCTATGCCCTCTCTTCCCTAGCTGGGCCAGAAGTTTGGTATGATCAGAAATCTCTATCTTCCTTAGAACATCCTGTCTTCTGGGAAAAATTTCTAGTTCTCTCCGGGGAGATGTGAAACTTTAGTGAGTGCTAGTATTTGGCTAATTCTTCATCCTTCACTCATGGATTCCTTGCCTTAAGTAATTCCTGATTTGTTATGATGGCCACGGATGCCCAGGAGTGAGCTGTAGATAGATAAAGTGGTATGTCTCTGTGTGGCCACTTTGCGGACTTGGAGTAAAGCCTGAGAGTGACTCATTTTCCGTTTTTGGCTGCAAATATACAATATAATAGGAAAAAAATATGTAATTACAAATTTTCCATTTTTACTTTGGGTAGACAAAAAAGTTATCTGACACATTGCTGTCTTCAGTGACTGCTAAATAATCAAGGATTTATGCTAAGGATTTATGTTAAGTTTTAGGACCCCTTTTATAAGTAAAACCTTGTTATGTTTACGGTAATTTGTTGGTTTGGCTGATATATATATATATATTTTTTTTTTAGTTTCACTTTATGCTACAATATCTCATTATATTGAAAAAGGTAGATGAACTCTACCAAACATATCCCAAGGTGATATGTTTATGTACTCCCTTTAAGGCAAATTGGAAACAGTTCTTTTACATGAAATGAATCAAAATCTAAAATGCTTACCTATTTTATCATTACATCTGTTACTGTTCAGGGGAATTGTGAGTGGAAAGAATACTTTTTAACAAAATGAGGAATATGAAATGAATTGACTAAGTTCTTACTGTTTATCAAGCACATCATTATGCCTTCTGCATACCTTATTTTATGTACCTCATTTTAAAGAGTTTAAACAGCATAGTAACTGTTTTGGAGAAGAGATTCAAAGACATGTGAGACTGATTTTAAAGCCCACATTTACACTCTAAAACATGGACTCCCCGATAGCCAAATAACTCGGTTCTTTTTTTTTTTTTTTTTTAAAGATTTTGTTTATTTATTTGACAGAGAGACAGCAAGAGAGGGAACACAAGCAGGGGGAGAGGGAGAGGGAGAAGCAGGCTTCCCGCTGAGCAGGGAGCCCGGTGCGGGGCTCGAATCCAGGACCCTGGGATCATGACCTGAGCCGAAGGCAGACGCTTAACGACTGCGCCACCCAGGCGCCCCAAACTCGGTTCTTATTGACATAATTTATCTGCCTTAAGAAATTTTTATGTTACCCTGTCTAAGCATATGATTCAATGAAGGAAGTACAAGATCTATTTATATGTGTGTTTTGCTTAGTAGAGTCTCTAGGTTCCTTAAAGGCAAGGATAGACCTGTTCACTACTGTGTCCTCAGCATCTAGCAGAAGTCTTGGCAGTGATTAAGCAGTCAACAAATATGTGTCAAATGAATGCCCCATATGACTAAGCAAATAATGCAGGCGAGTGATTACAAGAGAAGAGAACCATTCATTTTATTTAAAGGCACTAACAGATTCAATGAGTATCTAACATCTGTTTTTCAAATTTTGAAAGTGATGATTTCACAGACGAATTTATATAATAGTTACATAGACTGTCCATCCAGAGAACATCCACAGTCAACGTTGCTGCTGATTTTGAATTTGATCTATAGTAACTGACTTGCATTTGACCTGTACTAATTAATTTACTGATGGAAGCCACTCCTATTGGACTTAATAGCATTTAGCAATAATGAAGCAACTTCCACATAGTCCCAAGAAATGACTGAATTATAAAAAGATCAGGCAGTGAGTTGGGTTTAGTATCCTTACAGGATGGTAAGGAGTCATGATTGGAGATGAACATTCTAAAAGATGAAAAATTTCAAGAATAAAGATATATATGTACTGTAGTGAAAAAGTCTATATGAATTTATAAAATTATATATCACACTGTGTATTCACCATTGCATCATTCGTTCATTCAAGAAATATTTGATTTGTGTCTAGAAATTTACCAGATATCATACTTGCCAAGGAGAAGTTTACAGTCTACTGTGATTTGCAGACCTATAATCAGATGACCACTATACTTTATAACAAGGGCTATATTATGCAGAGAGGTGGGAACCTAATTATGGCTGGGGTGATCGAGGATGGTTTCTGCACACAGGTAATACTTAAAGTGAGTCTTGAAAAAGAAGTAGAAAAACACTGGGTGCCAACCCAGGAAGGAAGAAAGGGCATGGATTGTAGAGCTGTGGCAAAGACATCCCTCATCTAGGGAGTATTGTGTGTGTGTGTGTGTGTGTGTGTGCGCGTGCGCATGTGTGTGTGTGTGATGTTTGGAGAGGGACATGTGCACAGTGCATATGCAATGGGGCTAAGACAGTGGCCCAAAGCAGGTGATGAAGGGCCTTATGTATGAGGTTCAGGAATTTGGATTCAATCCTGTGGGAGCTGAACATTGGGAGGCTCACAAACAGGAGAGTGATATGACTGAGTCTGTGTTTCAAAAATCTACTCCAGTAGTACTCTGCAACTGTATTCAAGGGATGGTAGGTGGGGAGAAAAGACTCTAGGTGAAAAGCTATGTTAGGACATTTTTGTCTGAAATCATGTACTTACTTACACGTTGTTATTTCAGTACAAATTTACATCCAATGCTTGCCTTAAAGAAAGTGGAGAAGGCATAATATTAAAAATAAAGAAAAGCATGGGATGCCTGGGTGGCTCAGTTGGTTAAACGGCTGCCTTCTGCTCAGGTCATGATCCCAGGGTCCTCGGATCGAGCCCCATATCAAGCCCCATATCGGGCTCCCTCTCAGCGGGAAGCCTGCTTCTCCCTTTCCCACTCCCCCTGCTTGTGTTCCCTCTCTCGCTGTCTCTCTCTGTCAAATAAATAAATAAAATCTTAAAAAAAAAATAGAGAAAAGCAGTATTGCATGATGGGGAGAACATGGATTTTGCAGTCAGACTAACCCTGGCTTAAAAAATTGCAGGTTAGCTATTTACTAACAATGTAACTAACGTGTGGGTTTTGAAAGGCAGCAGAGCAGGGGCTTGAGGGGGCTCTGCCACACAGCAGTTAGCTAGTGTGATGCTGAGTAATTAATTACTTAACTGCTCTCTGGCTCTGCTCCCTGGCCTATAAAATGAAGAAAATAATAGTACATACCTGTAGGATTACAAGGATGGTTACATGAATTGGTAAAGCACTTAGAACACAATGTGATTCCTAGGAAGTGCTTAATAGTCATTGATTATTATTATTATTACCATGATCATCATCATCTATGATCTCTGAACCTTGCTTTCTCCATTAGAAAATGGAGATTGCAGTTTTATCATGGTATTATGGCAATGTCTATTTAAAATACTGAGCATTGCGGTGCCTGGGTGATGCAGTCAGTTGAGCGTCTGACTCTTGGTTTTGGCTCAGGTCATGATCTCCGAGTCCTGGGATGGAGCCCTGCGTTGGGCTCCACGCTCAGCAGGGAGTCTGTTTGAGGATTCTCTCTTCCTCTCTCTCTGTCCCTCCCACTTGTGCTCTTTCTCTCTCTCAAATAAGTAAGTCTTAAAAAAAAAAAAAAGTTAAAATACTAAGCACAGTCACTAGCATCTACTACATGCTCAAAAAATAGCAGCTATTATTAAATAATTAGAAATGTTATATTTAAAAAACCTGCTGGGACTGGCTACTGTGTCTCCACGGGAGAAGGAGGATATTTTCTCCTCCTCTGAGGTCCTTCACATTGTGTAATGGCTGCTACACGTTCTCTGAGTACCTGGGCTACTCAGTAAGTACTTGCTCAGTTAATATATAGTAAGGGTAGGATTTATGTCTGGGAACTCCTGCAGATTGGTAAAGAATGGGAAAATATGGGGGAAAAGCATGATCTGAGATGTAAATTTGGTAGGTTGATTACATTTTAGGCAAGTACACCATTTTTCCAGATTGATATGATTGAGGTTCTGAGTCTGAGCCAGCTCATCTGCTTCTAATCTTCATACACTAGTTTATTTTACCATCCGCTAATTTGCAACATACACTGATACATTTTTATTCAGTGCCCTGGTATTCTGGGACTTTTCCTATGGCTGTTCGGTTTGCTGATTGTTCAGATTTCCATCAGAGCAATGATTAAGGATGATAAAGCCCTAGTTAGGAAATGTTTGACTTTTCACTTTTTAAAGGCTTCATGAAAGATGGTAATAAAAAAAAAAATTTAAAACTAGCTATATGACCTTAGGCTACTTTTTAAACACCTTTAAGCTGCAGTTTCCTCACCTTCGAAATGTGACAGTTATAATAAATATTTCATAAATTTGCCATGAGGAACAAAGGAACTATTGTTTGTAAAGTCCTTAACACAATTCTCAACATATAGTACGTGCTCAATAATCATAAACTTCTATTTAAAGTATTCCTTTTCCATTCTAAAATTCTACTTAAATATCGCCTATGTCATAAATTGAGAATATTACTACCTTAATTCTTAATATTAGAGCAATCTTTTCATACCATTGTGCCATGCTTCCATTATTATAACAAGCTAAAAATAGTTAGATCCCTCTTTGGAATCTAAATGTAGGTATCTGTTAAAAGTCATTAAATGGCACATTTAAGGTTTGCATACTTAGTTATATATACATCTTAATTAACAGAAAGAACCAGAAACAAACATGAACTCTAGTTAATGATGTGAATAGTGAAGTATTGAAGGAATATATATTGTTTATGCAGCTTATTTTGAAATGCATGAAAAATAAGATGGTTTTATAAGAAATAGGGAAAAGTAAATATTTTAATGTTAATTGTGAGATTTAGGTGGTTGGTTTATGGCTCTTCCCTGTATACTTTTTTTTTTTTTTTTAAGATTTTACTTGAGAGCGTGAATGAATGAGAGAGCATGAGCAGGGGGATGAGCAGAGGGAGAGGGAGAAGCATACTCCCTGCCCAGCAGGGAACAGGACCTGGGGCTGGATCCCAGGACTCGATCCTGGGACCCCGGGACCATGACCCGAACCAAAGGCAGACGCTTAACCGACTGAGCCACCCAGGTGCCCCTTAACTTTTCTATATGTATGAAAGATGTTATAATAAAATATTGGTGAAAAAAGTGAACCTACAATACTTAACGTGTCCTAGGAAGGAAACATTTGTTTTTTTGTTTTGTTTTTGTACAAAGAACTATTCCAGAATCTAGCAGAAATACGAAGAAGTATGTGACACTGCTGCTGTCTTAAGGAACTCACAGTCTGGTTGGGGGAGACCAGACTTTTTGAAAATTGAGCCCAAACTCAAAGGTCCTACTATGTCAGTTGAATTATGAAGGTGGAATTTTCCACATGTGGCTTAGCGATCGCCAGGAGTTGTAGAGCTAGTATTGAGGTCAGCAAATGCTTTTGTGCAAAAAGCTTTGTTTGTAGGAGGAGGAAATTAGCAGGCCACATATATGTTTAACTCTTTGTCACATGGGGACATTCTGTTACCTTCATTAAAACACACATTTTCATGTCTGAAATTTCACAGTAAGTTTTTGTCATTATGTACTTTCTCAATCAGCAGATTAGAAGCAGTCTGTCATTTGTGTTCTGAAATATTTCGGTGTTAGAAAGAGGGCTTCATGTCTGATTCAGCAGTCTTACACAATTCACAGACCTATACCTCTGAAACAAATAATACATTATATGTTAAAAAAAAAAAAAAAGAAGAAGAAGAAGATAGCAGGAGGGAAAGAATGAAGGGGGGGGACATCGGAAGGGGAGACGAACCATGAGAGACTATGGACTCTGAGAAACAAGCTGAGGGTTCTAGAGGGGAGGGGAGGGGGGGAGGGGGATGGGATGGCCTGGTGATGGGTATTAAGGAGGGCACGTTCTGCATGGAGCACTGGGTGTTATACACAAACAATGAATCATGGAACACTACATCAAAAACTAATGATGTATGGTGATTAACATAACATAATAAAATTAAAAAAAAAAAAAAGGGCTTCATTCTCAAGAAGGTTAGAAGCCACTGATCCAAACAAAAGTGCTCTCAGAGTTTGGAAAAAGAGCTCTTCAGCTTGTTGAGGTCTGGCCAGGCTTCAAGAAGGAGATGGAATCTGAGCTGAGTGTTGGGAAATGGGTAGAATTTGAATAGGTTGAGAAGAGATGGAATGCATTCTAAATGAGGGACCAATGTGAACAAAGGTAGGATAGTTTGGGAGACTGTGAGGAGACTAGTTTAGCTGAAGAAGGAATTGATAGGAGATAAGGTTGGAAGGATCAGCTGGAGCCAAACTGTGGAGGACTCCGAACATTAGACTGAGGAATTTGGACTTCATCCTGAAGCCAGCAGAGAAGCCATGGAATATTCTGAGCAAGGGCTTGATATGGTGAAAGTATTTTAGGTATTAATCTGGCAGCAATTGCAAGGAGAGACTGGAATGGGGGAGAGATGGACACATACGGAGGCTCGTGTAGTCTGCCCAGATTTTGTGTGTCCAGGATCTGAGCTAGTGTGGCAAGAATGAGAGTCACAGGAAAGGAAAGTGAAGCCTCAAGAGACCTTTCAAAGGAGCCATCGTCATCTACCATGGGGCATTTCTTTTACCAAAGAGAGTCAACTAGTTGAGACCTCTCCAGAAGCCATTGCATGGTGCTGCCCCAATATGGTCCACACGCTACGCTTCTGTGACTAACAAGTTCTGAAATTGACTAACCGTTCTTGTGGGCCCTGTATACATTCGGGTTCTAAGTTTAGTCTATACGTGTTGCTTTGTTTTTCATAAGGTTATGAAAGGTGTGATATTTTGAAAAATTGATATTTTTCTACCCTCTTTTAGGCAAAAGAGGATGGATGGCTCTAACTTTAAAATTTTGGAGGGATAATAATCCTCCTTCAGGGCCAATATACACATATAAAGGAATGCCTCATTTCCCAAATGGGAACTACCCAAAGAAACACATTTGCTTCATGGATATATACATTTTTAGATAAAGAAGAAATGGTTAAGTGGCTACTTACAATATTTATTAATTGAATTCTATGTCTTTAAAAAGTGTCACATAAAATATATAAATTTAGGACTATTGCTGTTTTCCACTTTCATATTTCACGTAATCATTCATTCTTTTCACATAGGCATTTGGTATCCTTTGATGCCACTTTTTCAGTCATTTGACACAGTTTTCAAAAACCTACATTTCCACTTCTACCTCATGGTTTGAGAAGGAGTACTCATTAAATCCATGAGTGATATTGCCATTGAATCCAAATTGTAACATAATATTATGGTGGCTGTGCTTTTATTTTGTCCCACAAGTTTATATTTGTTATCTAAACAGCATAGTCTTGTGCAGTGTAGCTTTTAAAAGTTCTTTTAAGGTCTATTTATAGCAGTAGCTAATATTTGCCTTTGAATGGTTATGCCCCATGCATTATTATTAAATTCAGGTACTTTACCTCTCTTTTGAAGGATCCAAGCCCAGTCCTTTTTTAACAAACAAAAATTCCAGTGGTAGACACTATTTTATGTTAATGTGTCTTCTCCAAAGAGTACTTTGTTCAAAATAATGTAACAATGTGTCCTGTGAGAGGCTTTACAAGAACCTGCCCGTAAATTGACTGAGTGGTAATTTGGGAGGAATGAAATGTCATCTTACTTTTCAACGTACCCAGTATTGTTGTTAATTGCTCTATGCAATGTGCCTAGCAGTATAAAGTCAGTTGTAAGTCATTTGTACATTTTTACCTTTATTTGTTCTCTCAATGAATATTGAGTTTCAACTATGTGTCAGGCATTGTGCTAAGTTCTGCAGGGATATAAAAAGATATAGTTCCTACCATAAAGAGATTTATAACGTATTAAAATGGATAAGACTGAAATGTAAAATGAGGTAGAATAGGATGTGTTTTCTAAAGGAGGTACAAACTCAGATTTAGTAGCTCAAGGAAAAGAAAAATCAGTCCTGAGTAGTAGGTCAAGCAAGACTTAGCAAAGCAGATGCAACTTTGATTGGAACTGGAAAGAACTGTGAGATTTAGTCAGATGGAAATTTTGCCAGAGGGAAAGGCATTAGCAAAACCATGGGTTTGGGGATGCATTACACATTAAGCATCTCCGTTTAAACCAGTTTGGTTTAAATGCTGAATATATACAGTCATGATTCATGGTCTGTAAAATGGGATAATGTTGTCACACAGAAAAGTTAGGACAATTAGATGTGACCGTGTATTTTATAATACTTTGTGTTCTTGTAAGCTACTAGTTATTATATAAGTAGGGAAGTAAAGCAAAAAAAGAAAAAAGCAAACGTCTTGGTGTTAGAGTGTGTGTGTGTGGGAGGCTTAAAAACATGATAAAGGGATGTAACTTAATAGCTTAATTCAGGAGACCATGGAGAGCTGAAGACCTCAGAGCAAAGAGCGACTCACTCAAATCTAAGCTATGGAGAGATCAGCATCTGCTTAAAGTAGAAAGGCCAATTGCCAACTTTTACGAGAGAAGAGATATAAAGTAATCAGGATAGTGGCTGTGATTTAGAAAGAAGATGGTTGGGAAAGATTAGAGTGGTAGAAATTGTAGACCTGTCAATAGGGTGTGAGGAGAGGGGATCTAAGAGAACTTGGGGGTGAAGAGGAAACTTTCTAAGTGACATGACCATTACAGAGGTATAAAATGAAGATTTTATGTTTGAGTAGGTTGAGTTCAACCCTGATCCAGGCAAGGGCATTGTGTAATTGGGATGTGGGGATTGATTCCCATGAAAAAGATGTGCTAGTAAGATAGAGATTTGGGAGTTCTCTACATGAAGATGATTTTTAAACCTCTGGCAAGGAAAGACTAGAGCAGCATTCAGACAGGTAAGAATGGCATAGAATTAAACAAAAACAAAAACAAAAAAACAGAATAAGCAAAGGGAAGAAAATCCAGAGAAGGAGATAGATCTAAGGGGAGAGGGGGAATGTCGCTGTGTTGTATTGGGTCAATGATAAGAAGAGAATCAGAGGAAGGCCCATTCTGTAAAAGAATTAAGGAAAACCAGGATTGGAAAAAGTTTGATGTGGGCAATTAAGAAAGTCCTTTTAGTGAAATAGCAGCTATAAAGGGATGAGGGAAAAGACTAAAGAGAGAATAGATGATCCAGATTTCAAGGCAAATTTTTAGGAAACTTGGTGACGAAAGAAGGGAGAAACGTATCATGGTCGAGAAAAGACTTTTAAAAATTCAGGGAAACCTGCCTTTTTAATTAAAGTATACCTGACACACAATGTTACAATGAGTTTCAGGTGTACAACATAGTGACTTGACAAGTCCCATTATACGCTATGCTCACCACAAGTGTAGCAACCATCACCACACAGCACTATTACAATACCATTGACTGTATTCCCTATGCTGGGCATTTTATTCCTCTAACTCATTTATTCACAATGGGAAGCCTTCATTTCCTAATCCCCTCATCCATTTTGTGCAGGCCCCTACTCTCCTCCCTTCTGGCAACGATCAGTTTGTTCTGGCATTTACAGGTCTGTTTCTGCTTTTTGTTTGTTCATTTGTTTTGTTTTTTAGATTCCACATATAAGTGAAATCGTATGGTATTTGTCTTTCTCTGACTTATTTTACTTAGCATAATACTCTGGGTCCATCCACGTTGTCGCAAATGGCAAGATCTCATCTTTTTTTTTATGGCTGAGTAATGTATATATACATACACACACACACACACACATATAGTCCCACAAGTTTATATTATCTATACAGCATAGTCTTGTGCAGTATAGCTTTTAAAAGGGTTCTTTTAAGGCCTATTTATAGCAGTAGCTAATATTTGCCTTTGAGTGGTTATGCCCCATGAATTATTATTAAATCCATGTAATTTTTGAAGGCTCCAAGCAGAGTCCTCTTTTAATAAACAAAATTCCAATGGCAGATGCTATTTTATGCTATGTGTCTTCTCCAGAGAGTACTTTGTTCAAAATAACATAACCACATGTGTCCTGTGAGAAGCTTTACAAGAACCTGCACATAAGTACATATATGTATATATGTTAGGTATGTATTTACGCATGTATATATATATGTATGTATACACATATATCCCATCTTCTTTATTCATCTATCCATGGGTTGCTTTCATATCTTGGCTATTATAAATAATGCTGCAATAATCATAGGGGTACCATATATCTTTTCAATTTAGTGTTTTTGTGTCCTTTGGATAAATACCCACATGTGGAATTACTGGACCATATGGTATTTCTATTTTTAACTTTTTGAGGAACTCCCGTACTGTTTTCCACAGTGGCTACACCAATTTACATTCCTACCAACGGTGCATGAGGGTTCCCTTTTCTCCATATCCTTGCCAACACTTGTTATTTGTCTTTTTGATTCTAGCCATTCTGACAGGCAGGAGGTGATATCGGTCTTTGTCAGTAGAAGAGAAGTAGCCTCTTGAGATGGAATTATTGAGGATTCTGGGAGATCAAATAATGGAGTTTTGTTGCAAAGGAGGTATGAAAGTGGCACCAAGAATAAAGGTTTAAAAGGTTAAATCCTACTACAGGAAAGGAAACCTCCGTTGAGATTAACCAGTAGGAAACTGGGAGATGTTGCAGGAAGATCATTGAAAGATCTAATGTAGCTTCAACATTCTTTATGAAATGTTGGTTAGGGCATGTGCTGAAGAGAATGGGGAATGAGGTGAGGACTAGGGGCTTGAAGAAAGTGGAAAAGACTCCATAGAAACTGTCTCAGGTACAAGAAATGGAAAAGGGAAATTGTCGAGCAACAAGATGACTCACAAGAACATGGAAAGCATAAATTTTAACAAATTTGGTCAGCATGCATATTGTGGCCCCCTCGCCCATGCTCAACCATCCAGAACAGCCGTTGAAGAGTGAACAGCAACGGCTTGCCTGTGCTAGGATTAGAGCCTGGCAAAAAAGATGCTGGGAAAAACGAGATGACCCAGGACTCTAAAGTGGAAGCTCTGGGTTCCAGACTGGGCCAGTGAAGTTGGAAAGACACGATGTTTTGATGAGCAAGTCTAGTATAAGTGAGCAAATGAAAAAAAGTGACAATTCTTGGAGGTCATACAATTCTAGGCAGTGGTGTAGCTGAATCATTTAATAACCAAAATGGAATGAAGGCAAATCTCATTGAGATATAAGAGATGAAGGACTGGATTTTTCATGCTCTTGATCATTATAGTAGGAAACAAAATAGAAAGGAAGACCGAGTGTATGTCAAGTGAAGACAAGCTGTGCTATTATAGTTTGAAAAAAAAGTTACAAAATAAGCTTAGATACTGCTGGGGGAGGACCTGCTGTTCACCTGGGCTGATGCCTTCACTGTGCAATCCTGGGCAGATTCTTCATAACACAAAGGCTGGCTCCTACTCCAGCAGGCAGAGCTGTCCTTTGGTAGTGAACTCCCTTTAACTGCTCTCTTAATTTATGGTAAAAAATTAACCAAATGGATTTAACAAGTGTCTCCTCTGATCAGCCCATCATCTTTCTGGAGGCTGTTTATATGACTACAACATTTAAAGTGCAACCAGAAGTTGCTTGATGAGCAGAGTCATACTGTAATGGGTTAGTTGGATGATCTTGAGAGCTAATGTCACCAAGCTCCAATGGTCTGATAGATACGTCTCCACTTAAATTTATGGTGAAGGAATACCGACTTATCTTTTCCATGGGCCAGTTACAGTATATTCCCCCTACACAGTACTAGAGGGAGAGGCCCACGTTTTCTCCTGGGATCCTCAGTCTCACTTGCCATGTACATCATGATCCTCCTGCTAGCCTGTATCTTCAGATGGAGTATACACAGATTGTAGTGACAAGTACAGTAGTACTCCCTTATCTGCAGTTTTGCTTTCCATGGTTCTAGTCAAATGCAGTCTAGAAGTAGATAGTCCTTCTTCTGACATATCGCCAGAAGGTCAATAACAGCCAAACGCTATGTCACAATGCCTACAACCTTTACCTCACTTCATCTCATCCTGTACGCATTTGATCATCTCACATCATCAGAAGGAGGGTTAGTTCAGTACAATAAAATATTTTGAGAGACCATATTCACATAACTTTATTACAGTATAATTTTTCTATTTTATTGCTAATCTTACTGTGCCTAATTTATAAATTAAACTTTATCATAGGTGTGTATGTATAGGAAAAAGCATAGTATGGGTAAGATTTGGTACTATCCATGGTTTCAGGCATCCACTGGGGGACTTGGAACATATCTTCCACAGATGAAGGGGGACTACCGTATAATTATAGTTTTCTTATATAATCATGATTAATCCTGTTTTCTTAAGTTACGTTCAAGTTATCTTGATTTGATATTGGCTGTCCTGAGTAAAATGGCCTCATGTTAGATCTTAGGTAAGTCGCTTGACTTTATATTTTTAATTTACTTTTCGAAGGACAAGTTTAACTTTAATGTAAAGTTTATAATAGATTTTACCCCATAAGACTTCGATTTCTCTTAAAGAGACCTATAATGATAAAGTGACTATAAAAGTGTGGCCTTTGGACTGGGTTAATGATTTGTAAACCACTGGACAGTGCTCAGTGATTTCTAAGCATTCCTCTTCTTTTTTTTTTTTTTATCCTTGCATGCGTATGTTATCCCCATTTAACAGATGAGGAAGCTGAGACACACAGAAATTGAATAACTTTTCCAGATTCGTGCTGTGAATAGCAAAGCTAGATTGAAATTCAATTGATAATTCCAAAGCTGGTACTTCTAACAATCTTTATTTGATATTGCTCTCTGGTACTAGTCCCCAGGAGAAAGGCATTCAGTGTAGCAGAATCCTGCTACTAATAATGATGATGATAGATATAGTTTCTGCTCCTACTTTATATCAGGTACTTTGTATAAATTTTTACAAATCCTTCCTGCATTCCTGTAATCTAGCTATCATTTAAAAAAATTTGTACATGAGCTAATTAAGGTCAGAGATCAAATAACTTTTATAAAGTCGTATAGCGGATAACTGGAGTCTTTGACTCCAGAACCAAGGTTCAAAGGTGTTGATAGATGGGAGTTTGTGGCACCCGTGGAGGGTAGCAAGTTGCCCTGTGTAGTGCGGGCCTAGAGTACATGGCTGAGCAAAGGAGTTGGGGGGGATTGTGGAGATTAAAGAGGCAAAGGAGAGTTTCTGAATATTTTTAGAGATGAGTAGGTCCTTAAAGTATCAGATGGAAGATTGAAGACTTAGAGGGTAAAGAGAAATTCTTAAGTGGGGGCAAAAGAGAATAAAAGTTGCTGTTTTCTAATAGACTGAAATCCTGTAATGAAAGAAAAAGTACAGTGGAGATAAAAGAATTGTACAGTTATTTATTTATTTATTTTTAAAGATTTATTTATGTTAGAGCAAGCGAAAGAGAGAAAGAGCATGCGCACAAATGGGTGGAGGGGCAGAAGGAGAGGGAGAGAATCCTCAAGCAGACTCCCTGCTGAGTGTCGAGCCTGATGCAGGGCTGGATCCTAGGACTCTTGAGATCATGACCTGAGTTGAAACCAAGAGTTGGCTGCTTAACTGAGCCACCCAGGGGTCCCGAGAATTGTTTAGTTAGTTAGAAGAGAACAGATGCTTCATAGATTTTTCTTTTCAGATAAGTGTCTTAGATGGGATCATTGTTCTCAGATGTGACAGTACCTTAAATCTCTAAGACTGGAAAAAAAAAATTCAGGATGTGGTGTTTTAACTGGAAGCCTTGGAGAAGTGCTCTATGATATCATCTATGGCATATTTTTAAATGTGATAGTGGTAGTGAAGATGGATAGTTTGGTGGCTGGAGATCAGTCTTGTCTTTTTAACTTTCTGGTAGGTGTATGCTTGGCAACAACACCAGAAGTGGTCTCCCCTCATTGGCTTTCACTCAAACTATTTTACATCACAATAAATCTCCAGTCTCTTTAGCATCAGGTCCTGGTGATCAAAGTATTCAATTCCAGTACCTGATAAAATCATGACTATCCTGGTAGTTACTTTATGTATCTAAAGGTATGTACTTTATGTATCCTCTTTAACAGAGCCTTTTAAAAAATTGGATTCATTAGGAAATGGGAGTCTTTATTCCTTAGAGTATAGATGGGTATATTTGAACAATGACAAAAGGCAATGTACTTGGGGCCTAAAAGAAAAATTACCCTCTTCCTTTCCTTCCTACTTTTAATGGAATTTCAAGTATAATTGAATATGTCTCCTGGGAGTGAAAGCTATATTCGATCAAACTAATAGTATGGAGAATAGCTAGAGTAAGTCTTCGGGGGGGGGGCGGGCGGGGTACAAGAGTAGGAGTGGTTTTGGAATAGTCAAGCTTTCACCAAGTAATTTTATAGTCCAATCTACAGAATCATAGATCTTAGATTTGGCAAAGACTTGGAAGTAATCTGGGCTAATATCTTGTACACTGGAAAATTTCTTCTTCACCATTTTCTCAAGCAAGTGGACATGGAGCTTCTACTTGAGATCGTCCTGTGAGTGCACTAGCCTGGAAGTGTTAACACTCTAGAGGAGGGTGTGGACTGCTGGGGTTTTACTTCCTTCTATATCCACAGTGTGTGGCACTGTGCCTTAGTTTCCTTGCTCTGTTGTAGAGTAGTGTTAATTATTGGGAAGTGCCGTGTATTGTCATTTCTTCAAGACTTAGAATTGAAAACATCCAAAATTAATTCCCATTTCTGCCACTTGTGACTTTGGGCAATTTTGCTAATCCCTTTGGTTTCCATTTTTGCATGTGAAACAAGAAGACAGTACCCAACTAGGGAGTTTGTGAGTTGTACTCTGAGACCTACTTGGACAATGATTTAAAAGGATTAATCATAATGTCTATAGTCTGACAATAGTAGGCACTTTACATGACTTCTTCTCCTTGAGCCTGATTCTCATCTTTGATCAGCATATGCTGTTTGATTCTGAGTTCAGATCCCTGTGGTAATCTGTCTAGTATGGAGTAAAATAGAGCTATTGCTTTACAGGTACAGGGCATTTATGAGTTCTTTCAGGAAGGATGGATAGGATGTGGAAAACTGGGTAGGATACTTTGGAGCTGTGCACCAGCAGGGGAGGATGCGCTTTCCGCCACCTATGGCAGTATAATGGTTACGAAGAGCAAGACCGTTAGATTGCCTGGAGGTGTGAAGAGAAAAGGGAAATACAGGCTTATGTCAGAATTTATTAGCATGAACTGAGACTTCTAACCCCAAACAACTGGTGGAAAGTGAAAACTTCAGTTACACTATTGTTTGGTCTACATTAAAACAATCACTTGGAGTGATTCCCGTTAGACTCACTGGCTTTATTTTTCAACTTTGTTTAGAAGCAGTCTAAATAATTAATTTTTTGGAAGTGACTATCTGCTGCAACTATTTATAATGTCTATTTGAAAACTCATTATGCATTAGTAAAAGATTCAAAGGTCAAGGAGGGTGAATCTGTTCTTTGCCTGATATTTATAAGAGATTGGCAATGTTGAGAGAAGGAAAAGCTGCATTTTCTCCATCATTCTTTCCCATTTCAGAATGTATTTACTTGTGAGAGAAGCCACCCCAAATATTCTCTTGGTAGGACTTTTGTTTTGGAAAACATGTTACTGATTTTTAAGTAGCCTCTGAGATATTATTGCATTCTTTCTGAAAACCCATTAGTGGGAATATATAACTTCTACAAAGTGGGCCACAAATTCCAATGATAGCACTTCACCAGTTGTTTCTAAGAACAATAATGCTATCTCTTCATTAAAAAAACAAAACAAAACAAAACACCTAAGTCTAGGGGAAAAGGCAAACGTTCTGAGGTGGTCTGGCTTATCTGCTTAATAGGGGTCAATAATACCATCACTATATCAATGGATTGGGTTGCTATCATGAATCTACAGCATAAATCTAAATGTTTTTATTGTACAGCTACAAAGGACTTTACTAAAGATCAAAACGTTTTCCACAAACTATCTGCTATTGGTTTTATTTTGGAATGAAAAACTTAATTTCTGCTTCATTTACACTTAGTGTGGTTTTGTACTAAGTGTACATCAGATATTGACATATTGGCAGCCAGATATGGTTGAGTGGTAATAATGATCCATTAAATTGAGTACTCTGTTTTACAGCCATATTGGATAACCAAGAGAGTGCACGTGTGTGTGAACGTTCGCACGCACACACCCACGCAATTGTGTCTGCCTGTCCCTAAGCATGATGAAAATCTACCAGCGTTATTTCCTACTTCAAGTCTTTTTATTCTACCCTGTTGGCTCTGTTTGGCTAAATGGCTACATAACCAAGGAAATACTCTCACATCCTCATCATGTAAATTTTAAAATTTAAATTATTTGTTAATAAGCAATTCAATTAATATGTAAGGTAATGAATTTAACTACTTTTAGAGTGTTTCTTTTGAAGGATAGCTTGTTACAATGGGTTGTTTCCTTAGGGATTAAATAGTTAATGTGTATGTCTTTTTTAAAATTCTATTACAAATATTAATCTGAATTATATTCAAATACTAAAAGACTGCTTTTTAAAATGATTTTCATGTGACTATTTAATATAACTTCTCTACCATGCCTTTACAGATAACTATTAATTGGATATATCCTATATGTTGTTTATTTTTGTAGTTAAAACAGAGCCAATGAGCAGCAGTGAAATAGTTTCAACAACAGCAGACGGGTCTTTAGACAATTTCTCAGGTTCAGGTAAGGAATAAATATTAGATTTTCACATTAATACAAAGCATGGTTTTTCTTAGTTTATTTATATATGTAAGTTTTTCTCTGTGGGTATATGCATGTGTGTATGTAGTATAAAATTGTACTATAGCGTTACTCAGAGTCCCGTACCTGCAATTCCGTTGTTTTTATCCAATGTTACGAAGTATTTGCTGAAAATGTTGATATCCTATAGAGATAAAATCAAAAGCGGTTTTTTTCATTTTTCTTCTACTAAATTATCTTTATTATGTTAATGACTCCTGCCCTTTTTCTCTCATTTGTATGATTTTTTTCCAATTATGCAAATTTAGGTAGACAAAATTTGGCTTCTGATACTCTTTAAGCAGACTTAACCAAACCATCCTCCTAAGTAACTGTCATGTCAACTAGAGATCTAAATTAGACTTTATAAAGCAGCTTTCGGTCCTTAAGTTAGTTTTGATCTGTTTCACATTAACCAAGTTTGTCTTACTAGAATTCGACATATGCCAGAGAATGTGCTTGGTGCTATTACAGATTAATAGGTGTATGAGAATGGCCCTGGTTTGGGGCTTAGTAGGGTGAAAAAATGACCAGACTATCCTATTACACTTTGATATTTCCAGAGGGAAGGCCAAAGATCCCCAAGAAGGGTTCCCCAGGAAGGGACCCAATAGAGACCGGGTTGGGATGGAGGGGGTAAGAAAAGGTTTCCTGGAGGAGATGCCTGCACTCAGCCTTAAAAATGAGTAGGAATAAAGCACACATTGATCTGGGGAGGGGAAAGTTGGAGAGATAGAACATTCCATGGGAGGAGACCAAGACACAGAGGCATGGAATTTGGAATTGCCAGTGGTTCAACATTCCTGGTGTGTACAGTGTGAGCGGTGATGGCATGCCGGACAGGGTCAGGATAGAGTCTAAAGAGGCATTTGTGTTCCACATGATGTTTGCACTATATCCTGAGTACAGTGGGAGGCATCAGAAGAAGGGGGTTGCATGATCCTATTCACATACAGAATCCTGACTGTAGCAGGAGGGAGAGGGCCTGGAGAACTGAAGTAGAGAGACCAGATAAAGTCTTTTTGCATTAATTTGGGCAAGAAATCATGAAGACCTGAGATAAGGTGCTGGCAATGTTATGGAAAGATGGTGGATTAAGGTGTATTTGCAAAGCCGAATTTATGGCATAGTAACCAGTGAGTACAGGGGATAAGTGAGGCAGAGAGACAGGTTAAGGTGATGGAATGCAAGAGGAGCATGACTGAGAGGGAAAGGCATGTTGAATGGGAGGCAACATCCACTCGAAGATGTTGAAGCTCAGGAATGATCTGGAATGGAAATTTTGGGAACGTGCAGGGAGTTAAAGCTAGTGGGCTCTAACAGAGTTGAAGACAGAATCCAGGGAAGACCAATATAGAGAGACAGGGAATAAAATGAAGATGCAGGTTTTCAACTGGGAAAGAAGGAAGACGGTTGAGTTGGAAGTAAAGGCAGGAAGGGTTTCAAGGAAGCGCTGTCTATGTGATAGATTGGTATACAGCTATTAAAAATAGTTTGGAAAAAAACTTAATGGCATGAGCAAGTGTTAACTATATTAAGTGAAAAGCAGGTTACAAAAGAGTAATATGCTCAGTATAATCCATGTGTCTTTAAACATTTATGTGTATGCATATTTGTCTTTGTGTATGTGTATAAAAATTAGTGGTGGCTTTCTCTGGATGATGGAATATAATTTGAATTTTATTCCTTCTGCCTTTTTTCAAAAATGTTTTACAGTGTATTTGTATAACAGTCATACTTTTAAAAAGTAGTAATTTTGAAGTGCAAGTTTATCCAAGTCACATACTGAGAAGAGAGAAGTTTTTTTAAGTATCTCTAGATAATAGTATTGCTTCGCTATTCTTCCTGATATTGAAAACCTGTGGTTTAAGGAATTCCTTGTTCTTAAGAAATATACATCGAAGGAATAGTTAAGGGACATCTTACCTGCAGTTCCAAAAAGAGTAAGCTATACATGTGTATGCATATACAAATCTATAGGGAAAAAGAGACTAGAGAATAAAGCTAATATAATAAGATGTTAGCATTTAGAGAATTGTGGTAAAGGATATCTGGGAAGTTTTTCTACTACTTTTGCAACTTTTCCGCAGTGTCAAGTTATGTCAAAATAAAATCTAAATGAGGAACATCCATGGATTTAGCCTACAGCAGTTTCAGTGGATGGTGCTTTACTTCCCCTCATGCCCACTTGCCCCTATGCCCCAGTTCTGTTTTCTCCAATACAGTTCTTAGCAGATATATGTGCTCATAAAGCGCCATGAGGAAATGGGTGATTTAACTAACAAGGTGAGGAAGGGGAGACAGGGAGGAGAAAACTGTCTTTCAAGTACGTAGGTGGTAAAAGGAGAAGAGAAGGTAGTCCGTTAGAAAGCAGGAGATAGGGTTGAGGATGGCATTTAGAAGGTCAGGGTGGTTTTGGCTGCCAACACCAACTTTATAGAGGTAGGGGTTAAAGGTAGTAGATAAAATGGGGATAATTGTTGCAGGGAGGTGCCTGCTGGTACAGCAATGGCTTAAATCCTGAACAGAAGTGGATCGCCTTAGAAAAGGAATAACTTTCCCACAGAAACATCAGGAACAATGGACTGGGAATGAATGCAGATGAGTTTGAAGTGAAGGAGGAGTCAATATGTTAAGGGAATTCCTGCCTGATTCCTCTGCTCAAAGCCTCCAGTAGCTCCCACGTATCTCTGAGTAAATGCTGAGTCCTTACAGTAGCCACAAGCCCCATCGGACCTATTGCCTCCTTCCCACTATTCCTTCAACATCCTGGACAGGCTTCCAGTCCGGACCTTTGCAGTGGCAGTCCCTCTGCCTGGGGCACCCCTCTGTATACCTGCCTGACTCCCTCACCACCTTCCAGTCTGGGCTCTCATCTCCCTTCTCTGCGAGGCACCCCCCACTGCCATTCCGACCATCCTACTTAGTGTTGCAAAACTCTCACTGTAGGGTTCCAGCCTCTCTAACATGCTAAACACAACCCCCCCCCAATAACACAGCCTTTTGCAAACTGTATCATTTACTTGTATATTAGGTTTATTGTTGGTGTTTCACTCCCACCAAAATGTAAGCTTGTGATGGCAGAGATTTGTTTTGTTTCCTCAACACCTGAAAGAGTATCTGGTGCTTATTAGGCACTTAGATATTTACTGGATGGGATGGATGGTTGGATGGTTGGATGGATGGATGGATGGATGAATGAAGGCTTCTACCATTTCCTCTGAAGTGACTCAAAGTGAGGATAGTGATAGGCTTATAAGCTGGAAGAGATGGAGAAGATTGAAATAGATGTCACGAGGAACTGGGAAGCCTGAGGCCACTTGGAATGTAAAGGAAGGTTGACAGTAGAGCCAGAGTCCAAACAAAGGTAGAACTATGAATGTGGAGCCTTTATCATAGAGCAATTTTTCTCTACAACGGTTTTGCTGCCCAGGTCAAAAGATATTTATCTTGATCCAGGGTTAAGGGTTTTCCAGGTCAGGCATGGAAGAATATGGAAGTAAGAGAATTGAGGGTATCAGTAAGAAGAGTTTTAAAAAAATGACTCATGTATCCTCCTGGGATAAGTATTTAAAAAAAGGAAAGGAATAACAAATTGAGAGAAGGTAAGGATGTCAGGGGTCCTGCATCTATGATAAGGTTGGAGAACAGATTGGATGGGAATAAGGGAAAAAAATTCTGACAGGAGAGGATGTCTTCCCTTAATCTCAAAACTAGTGATGCCTCTACCATATGCTTCTGTAGTTAGTCCTCCATACTTCCCTTCCTCAGCCTTCATCGCTACTTTTAAACTTACTTTTCATTGTCTTTCTTCCTGCTAAACCATAGCGCTATGAGAACAGAGATTTTGTTTGGCTTGTTCACACTTACAGTCTTGGTGGCCATCATGGATTTGAGCACATGGATGCTGGTCAGTAAATGTTCGTTAAGTAAACAAATGAATTGGTTGATGCTGTTGTGGTGCAAGACTGTGGAATGGGGGGAAAGAACGGTCCATAATGCGGTCTTGAGCTTGGTGGTTGGAGTAGAAGGCCAGAGTGGAGGCCTAGACAGAAGGAGAGAAGTGATGGACGCATAATCCAGGATAATGTTGAGACTTGTTAGGGGACACAGTTAAATACTAAAGGTTTTGATAAATGCAAGACAGTGTTTAGGAGGTGGGTCATTCATGAAACGGTTAAAGAATTGTCATAAACCTTAGAGAAGGAAGGGTTTAATGGGATAGAAAAAAACAAAACAACAACAATTTTGAAGAAGCAGAAATGGGGTTATGTTTTTTAGGTCTTTGTGATATCTGGAATCTGAGAGCATGAGTACGCTCTACTTGAAAAAGATATGCAGGAGAAGCAGGGTCCTTGAAAAAAGGCTTAGCTGAAGGTGGAAGGATAGTTTGGTGACAAGACTGAAGCTATAGGTGATCTTGTTTTCCATAGATTGATTCTCCGTGTTGCACAGTGGAGAGAGAGAGAGTGAGCTGGGGAGTCAGGGGCAGGTATAGGAAACACAAAGCTTTTCCCTTAATTCTTTTGTTCCTTCTTTCTTTCTGTCTTCCTTGAGTAAAGATGCAAAAGCCATGGCCTGCTGGGGTAGCTATGAACAGGACTTAGGGCTTATAAGGGAAAGAGAAAGCAATCTCCAAGCATTTGACTCCAAAATGGTCTTCACCTCTGGTCACTACTCTGCTTCTCCATGATGGCTTAAAAATTCACATCCCAACCATTTTGGGTGTCTTGATGAAACAGACAGCAAGAATAAAGAGGAAACAGAACCATTCTGACATTGGTAGTAGCTGTCTCCACCTCTGTCCTTCAAGGAATCTGAGCATCTTAAAGCATTAAGGAGGCAGGGAGGCTCCTTCTTTTCCAGGAAAATCACCAGGTATCCTGGTATGGGGAGACTGGAGGAAAGCAGTAGATTTTCAAAGGCATGTTGCTGAATTGAAAATTACAAGGCTGTTTATTATGTTTTTAAAATTTAATCATGTTCTGCCCATTTATTGTTTACCAATGAAAAGTAATATTTTAATGATCTGAATGTCAAGAATAATTGGGGTTGAAAATAATATTTTTAGGGATTGCAAAATGTCTTTGCCTTCTGTTTCTTCCATTTCCACAAAGCCTAAATTTGTTATTAATTTGTTACAGGAAGTGCCAGTTGATAATACAATGTTGATGTCTGGTGGTATTTGAAAATTGGAAATAGGAACAGGAATGCTTCTAGAGGAGAAAAAAATATCGTGTATGACAAGTAGGACTTCTGTCTTTTAATTGTTCCTAAAAAGATGTAACTTTTGGGGTCTGACTCATTCATTCAACAATTCTGTATAGAGCTCCTACTATATGTGAGGCAGTGTTCTAGGCAGTGGGAATATAGCAGTGATGAAGTAGATCAGGTCCCTGCCCTCATGGAGCTTTCATTCTGTGGGACAGAAGATAATAAAGAGGTAAGTGGTAGTGTAAGTAACTAGGCTACCAAAAAAAATGAAAGCAGATCAAATAATGTAGTGAAGAGTGGATGGAGGTCTCTTGTAGAGGGAAGGCCTCTCTGAGGGGTGAGCATACGAGCAGAGATCTTAGTGAAGTGAGGGAATAAGTTTGGGTTTATGTATGTATGTATGTATTTTTAAGTTTGGGTTCATTTAAATGTAAAGGAGGATAATGGGGCTTGGAGTTGGGGGCAGTTGTGACATGATCTGTATTTTTTTAAGAGGTCACCATTTGTTGTGTGGAAAACGCTTTATAGGAGAAGAGTGGAGAGGAGGATAAATAGAAACAGGGAGACCAATGTTACCCTGGCTCAGAAGAGAGAAGACTGTGTTGAGAAGAGCCCCCGAGACAGGACTGAATGTGTAAGGATTCCATTAGGAGAAAAGAGTAGAGAAGAGCGGGAAGGAGGCAAGGTCGGGGCGGGGCGGGGTGGGGGCGTTTGTCCTGACTGCCATCCTCTGGTGGCCACCACATTGGTGATTGGAACAGAGGAGTAAATGAGAGCAGTGAGTTGTCGTAGAGGACATATTCTGAAGGGAGAGCTGGCCGAATTTATGATAAAATGGAAAGAGAAGAATCAAAACATTTAGGCTTTTGACCTGCTTGTCCAACAGAGTGATGTTGACATTCACGAGATGGGAGCAGTGAACTGAGAACCTGCTATTTTGGGGATTTCTACTGACCTTCTCAGTAGATTCTCAAGCTTGGGTCCTCCCCTCCCTCCCTACTACAAGATTTGGGGAACTTCTTTAACTTCTATGTTAGCAATAAGAGAAAGAATGGAATAATAGGAAACAAATGTGCTAAAACAGAGAGGTATTAGTTGCCCATATGTTCCCGAGGCTCTGGCATGCATAATTTGGAGTTTACTAATGGTAAAATAACCATTTTATTTACCTTGATGAATGATGAATGATCTGGGAGCATTCTTTTTTGCTTTAGGTTATTTTGGTCTCATGAAATGAAAATTAATCTGAATTCCTAAATTATTGCTTAAAAAGTTAAAGGTGTTTAGGCAATTAGGAGAAGTATTTGAGCTATGAGATGGAAGATTTTTGACTTTGGGCCACACAAAATTGTAGAGGTTTGGATTTGGGAAATCCCAAAAGATATGGCTTATTGTATGGCATTAAATATTTAATCATTTTAGGGGCACATAGGTAATTAGTAGCAAGGTATTTGGGCAGCAGCATGGGTTCTTACTCACATGTATTTTATAAAGAATACTATTCACTCCCAATTATATTGCTGAAGAGCTAAATCAGGTTTATTATACATTTTTACATAGGACTTAAAATAACTTAACCACCCTTCATATCATCAGGGTTTAAAAAAAAATCTCCTTTGCTTATGACCTAAATCTCACATTGTAATTAAACAAATATTGTTTATTGATTACTTACCACACACGTAAAGGAGAGCAAGAGGTCCTGGGCCCCAGAAGCTCCTGGTTAGCAGAGGAAACTAACATCTGTACACTACACACGCTAACTATAATGCAGTGTGGTGAAGTACTACATTGCCAATGTTTACAACACTCCAAGAAAGTACAGAGAAGGAAGACATTATCCTAAAGAGAAAATGATGTTTTAGTCCCAGCAGAGGAGTAAGTGTTTGTCAAGCAGGGGAAAGGCAGCCTCACAAGGCAGAGGGTGTGGTATGAAGAGCCACTGAGCCAAACATGAAAATGCATGGCATGTATGGGCAATCCTCGAGTCCAGGGAGGCTACAGATTACGAAACCCAGGGGAGGGTAGATGCTTCTATCTCCTTGTGTGCTTTGCCAAGAAATTTGGAATTTTTCCTAGGGATAATGTGAGCACAGTTGAGAGATGGTAAGTTGGAGAATGGACATGAAGTTTCTGTTTAAGAAAGATCACTTTGGTGGCCATGGATGTAGTGTGTGGTGGGTAACGGGTGGTGTACAGGGAACGTGGCTGAGGCTAATGAGAACCTGAGCCAGGTCAGGGCCTTGGGGATGGAGGATGAGGGACAGTGCAACAGGCAATATCTGGATCTGGGATGGGTGACTCGAGACTCATGAAATGGGGGTGGAGGGAAGGAGATGATTTTGAGGTTTTTAGATTCTATGCGGGAGGTCGGGAGCTAGTATGTTTTGAGGGAAAGAGTCAGGCAGACATGGGTTCAAATACCAGCTTTACCATTTGATTGCTTGGACGTGTCACTTAATTTTTATGCCCCATAGGTACAATGGGAACAAAGAATCCTGCTTCTAAGTATTTTGCTGGACGCACGGTGACGCTGTCCATTGAGTAGAATTACAAATGCAGAAGGAAGGGCAAATCTGGGGACAAAGATAGTGGGAATCTGGAGAGCTGAGCTAATGAACACTATACATTGTGCTCTTCGCAATGATCAACGATCCCATTTAGTCCTCAAACCATCCTGGGAGGTGTAGGTGGTTTTACTGCCATCATACAGGGGAGCGTAGCAAGGTCTAGAGGGATCAGGTAACTTGACCAAGACAACAGAGGAGTTGGAACTTTAGTGTCAGCCGAAATTAAATTCTGATTCCAGAACTTGTGCTTAATTACCACACTCTGCAGCCTCCCAGATCTCTTTATGTGTACACACCTACGCTGTGCATATAATCTTAAAGCTTCACGGAACTCCCCTTACCCTGTGTAATAACCTTGATAGATACTATTCCATTATTCTGTTTGTTTGTTAAAAAAAAAAAAATTGCTGGGTGTAACCTGTGCAGTTGAGTTTATGATGTTTTCATGGGTCCTGACTCACAATTTCAAAAACCCAGGGATAGAGCTGGAAAAGCATAAAAGGGATTTCTATGGCTCCCATCATCGGGTTGCACTGGGTTTTTGTTCTTGTTTTATTTATTTATTTTTTAAACTTATTTTTAACTGTGATTTTCCAGGGAAGGTATTACTCCTCCAGCTACTCTGTTGGATAAATCTCTTTGCCCTTGGCCTCTTTCCAGGCTTAGCAGAGGGGAGTAGGAAAGGTTGTCATCACGGATGACCTGGGCAAGTGGTAGTCCTTGTTGCCCAAGTATTCTCTCACTAATCCCTCCCTTCTATAAATTGCAATATTTACCTAATCCCCTCATGGCTATTTGTGTGTCGGCCTCCCCACATGTGACAGACAGAACTTGTCTATGCATGTTTGCATCTGTGACATCTCGCTCAGTGCCTGGAACAGAGCAGTGACTCAACATGTGCCCACAGATGGGGGGACACCAGCCCAGTTGGCCTGCCTTCGCTTTAGTGTGGACCCCGGCTCTGCCAAACTGAGAGCCACGTGGTGGAAGTCTGGCAGCTTGCGTGCAAGAGTCGTACTAATCTAGATCTACTCTACCGCCACTGGGTTAGGCCTGCTTGCTTTACAAGGAGAGGATTATTCATAGATTAAGATTCTGGTCCAACTCTACCACTCTTCTCCCAAACACAAACAGAAAATTACATTTGAGAAGTATAAATGTACTGATGCGACATCATGAAAAATGTATACAACTTTGAGTGCATGGAACCTTATAGAAGGATTTTAGTACACAGTATAGTTAATGAGTAATAGAGCCTCTGAACACCAGGATTATTAGTGGAAGAAGAAAATAAACATATTACATCTCATAATTGTACCCAAAGAATATGCATCTTAGCTAGGTAGAGGATAGGAAGAGTCTGTGGGGTTGGGGGGGGGGGCGGGGAATATATGTGTGTGTGTATATATATATATATATATATATAGTATCCTTTTATATATATTTTACATATATTTATATGTAATACATAGAAACACATATAGCTGTGTGTATATATAAATATATAAACATAAATGTGTGTAATATACACATAAAAGAGATAGTCCCTATTTACAATAAATAAATTTTAGTGCCTTATGTTCACAAAAATGGATTTTTGCTCTAGTTCAGAATGAGTGTAAAAGAATGTTTGATAGACTTCAGTGCATTTTCTGAGACCTACTGAATAAAGTCTGTGTGATTAAAAAGAGATGAAATTCTGCTTGAATGCTTGAGTAACGTCTTTAAACAAAAAAACTTTTTTACGGAATTAACTGAAGTTGAGCACATTTAACTGAAAGGCACAGGAGCACCGCCTCAGAGCAAGAAAAAACAGGCTTAGCTTGCAACTTGAGAAATTTAAGAGAGCTATAGGAATGCATTTTTACTAAAAAAAATGTTGCTAAATCAATGCAGGCAAATGAGGCTCAGTCCTATTTGTACTCACCTGAGAGCAGATTAGACGGGGGTTTCTCTGTAATCCAGTCTCAGGTGTGTGTGTTCCGAGCACACACAATAGGCCAGGTGACCTTTTGGGGTCCCGCCCAGCCCTGCAAACTCACCCTCCCACCGCCTCTTTGAGCAGGTCCTTCAAACAGTAGCCAGGACACCTTGTACTCGTATACTGCTGCTGACAGGTATTTCAGATGACGGTGACTACTTTCTGAGTTAATTTAAAATACAAATCCCTTAATCAGTTCCCATAGGTCATTCAATATATTTTAACTTTCTCTTAGCTTGAGCATATGAAAGTGCCAATTTTTTCAGGCCAAATAGGGTGAACATCTACAATTTCATGGTCTTCCTGTAGTTCAAAAATAGATCGAAGCTTTAGACATATTTTGTATTTTGCTATGATTATTGTACATTATTTTTTTTTCCAGCAATTGGGAGCAGTAGCTTCAGCCCAAGACCAACTCACCAGTTCTCCCCACCACAGATTTATCCTTCCAAGTAAGATGTATTTTCTCTTAATAAATGACTTTTCTTAGTAGCCTTTTACCTTATTTCAAGTCATGTTTTGTGCCTACGTGTTACGTCTTAATTTAAACTAAAGTGCATTTCCTAGAGACTTCAGTGTGTTTACACGAATTTATTTTGAGCGTCACCTAGAAGAGGTACTGAAGTATTTCAGTACTTTGTATAGTTAGATTAGAAAGTTATACTTTAAGAGACAGTCTTTAACTGCAATTTGTGATATGGTTGTTAATCGGTTACCTTGCATGTTTCCATCTAATGCATGGGCTTTCTATTTTCTGTCATTTCTGACAAATAGCAGACCATACCCACATATTCTCCCTACCCCTTCCTCACAAACTATGGCTGCATATGGGCAAACACAGTTTACCACAGGAATGCAACAAGCTACAGCGTACGCCACATACCCACAGCCGGGACAGCCATACGGAATTTCCTCTTATGGTGAGTAATCCTGTTACCTCAGTAGTGGGATCAGATGGGCAGTCCTGTGTGTGTGCACGTTTCACGGGAGTGGTACCTAAAGACTGTCACCTTGGGCCACTTTATTATTATTTTTTTTAATATTTATTTATTTGGCAGAGAGAGACACAGTGAGAGAGGGAACACAAGCAGGGGGGGTGGGAGAGGGAGAAGCAGGCTTCACGTGGAGCAGGGAGCCTGACGCGGGGCTCGATCCCAGGCCGCTGGGATCATGACCTGAGCCGAAGGCAGACACTTAACGAATGAGCCACCCAGGCGCCCCACCTTGGGCCACTTTAGAAAGTGTTAACCACCTTCTGTATCTAAGTTCGTCATACGCTTGTTTTTAAATGAGCCCTGTAAGAAGTGGTGGCTACTTATCTTGAGATCAGCAGTGGCAAATAGATCGCATGGTTTATATGCCCTCTTGCTCTCATTTTTTTCCATTTATAGCTCAACTTTTAATTTGTCACTTGAGCACTTGGTTCTGGAATCCAAAGTATTTTGGTGCATATTTGTGATAAAACTTCGGTGAATGGAGTCTTTGGGGGTAAAGATTCATTTCCTATTTATCAGATGCCTACCTATGATTAGGGAAGTACAAACAGAATTCAACAAGCCCTTGCTCTGAACTTGAGGGTGGTGGTACTTTCAAATTTCAGCAGGATCAGCCATTAGGAAAAGTGATCTATATATCACAGCTTGGGCTGCACTTTAAAGAGGCAAAGCAGGAAACATTGAAAGCTCATATCCTTATTTGTTCCTTCCCACCTGGAGATTATCTTTATCTCAGTGTAATTTAACTCAATTGTTAAAGGGTCAATACCTGTAAGTTAAAAATAAATCCAGCAAAACCCCAAAGTTTAATTTTAAGAAATCTTAGAATTTCAAGATACCTTTTCTTCAATTGAATTGCAATTATAATTTTAAGCAAATTGCACTTTGAATAGAAAGAATATGAATTAACACTCCCTTAAAAAAAATAAAATCAAGTGATCAAGAAAAAGTACATGAGAGTTTGGGGGAAAGGAGTGGTAGAATAAGTAATTCTGTGTTTATAGCAGTATATTGAAAGAAGCATTTAAACATTTCATTAATAATCAAGAACTAAATTACTTTATTCCTTTTTATTCTCTAGCTCTACCCCAAACCAAATCAACTATATATAAATTTCTTAGAAAATATATGTAAATTAAAATGTAAATAATATATGATTTCACCCTTTATAGTTTCATTGCAAAACTTTCCAGAACCAAATGTTATCTAGCTAGGTATTTTTAAGCCAGGTTTTAGAAACAGCCATAAAATGGACTTCTAGAATTCTCTTTCATTTCCGTAACTTTTACTCAAGATTTTTGAAAATAATATTAGATGTAGATCAAATTTATCTGCAATTTACTTCTAAACAATTCTTGTGCTGAAAGAGAGAAAAGGATGTCTGATTTGAATTGCATACCTTCAACTCTATAATGTGAGTTGAGGGGGTCCCCGATTTATATTCTCAAAATGGATTGGTAAGCTGATTATTTGAAGTGTAAATGTATCTTCCGGCCCGAACAATACTAAACGGTAGCCTTACCAGTGCTGCCCCAGGAAGCTGCCATTCAAGTCACTGCCTCGGCTGCCACGCACGCACTCCTCTCTTGTTCTTTTTTCTCCCCCATGGAGTCATGGTAGGGCCTTTGCCCCTTTCTTGCCTGCCATCTAGGACGGTTCCAGTTCTGAACCATTAGTGGATGTCCCTATTGTCTGCAGTAATTGTTCCAGTAGAGGAAGATGAGCAGAGGTTCTGAGATTCCAATCCCAACTAGTAGAGTGAGAATGGGCATTTTAACGTGATAGGTCAGGAGATGGTAAGAGCGTGGCACTTTGGTCAAGGGATTCTAGTTTTCTTGGGCCAGTGCACTGAAAAATAGGACCACCTTCTCCCCTCTGCTTGCTTGTGAAGGAAGAACACATACATTAGGGTTTTAAAGGGCTGATAGTCAAGGTCCAGATGGTCTAAGAAGACTCTCTCCAAGGATTTGTGCCCCCTGACTTTTTACTTAGACCCTGTAAGAAAAGCTAGGCAAATCTTTTCATGGTGTGAACAATAGATGGTGTGAACAATAGATCAGTGGGAAAGAGGAACTCGTCCTGTCTCTGGATCTGCGTGGTGCTTAGCGATAAGATGAGTTCATAAGCTTATGGGTGGAAGCCCTCGAAAAAGGTGCAGATGAGGGTGTTTTCTGCTCTTCTTGCTCTTCCTTATCTGTTTTTAGCACAAAGATTGGACCTCCAGGCTAATACCAGAGGTGGTACAAGCAAAGACGGGAAGCAGATTAATAGTCTCAAATGGAGAGAGAGGAGGGGTGACAAGGAAAGGAAGGGAGTTTCTAGAGCCATCAAACCACCTGCTTTAGGCAGGTGTTTTTCCAGGGACCATTTATAAGTATGGGTTATTCATTGGTTTGGGATTGCCTGTACAGGGAAAAAGATCACATTTAAAAAAAAAAAAAATGTTAAGGTTATGTTAAGACTTAAATGTTAAGGTCATTATGAGGTTATTTAGAGATACTCCAGGAATTATTGTAGGCTCTCTCGGCCAAGAGTCAGATTCTTCCACTGCCTTAGGAAAGTTACCTAACTTCATTCTACTGATGAAATTCCCCTAAAATGGAAATAAACAGTGAGACTACTGTGATCCCAAAGATATCATTTATCTTAAGTGCAAAGTAAAATTATTCAAACATGTGAATTCGCTTGGCAGAAATTTTTCTCTCTTCCTTCTGTGGAAATTAAGGACAGTTGTGAACTTTCATGACTGTCTTTAATTATAATCCAGTGCCGAGCCCTACACAACATTCCTGCCAAACCCAAGTCCTGCAATTTGGATGTCAGCCTGGCGCTTCGGGAAGTAGTTGGGGGCCATAAACACATTATTTTTATTTTATCATGATGAGAAAGAAAGTGTACTTTAGGCTACGCTTAATAAAATTGGGATAGATACTTGAAACTACAAGGGACGAAAAGGGAACTACTGGTCAGCTTCACTTGTTTATAAAACAAGTGCTGCTCTACATGATTCAGTTCTTTAATATTCTCCTTTCTTTGTGCTTACTTTCCGATAGGATCTGGGTGTTTGGGAGAAGGTTTTCCCCTGGGTTGCTTATTTCTGGGCCCAATATTGCTTCCTCTGACTTCAGAATGAGTCGTGTGCTAACATCAGTTTTGGACAGAAAGAATAAGGAAAAAACAGAAGAAAAATGCTGTGAGGCTAGAGACTAATCTCCTTCTAGAAAAGAGAATTTTGACACTGATCAACATAGTGACTTTTAGAATAATCTAGTTAAAGTTTAATTATGGCCATCTCTTGACTATAAAGGAGATGCTCTTTTAACCTCTTAGAAAACAAGACTACATTTAGAAATGATAGGAGTTAAAGTTTATAGAAAATGAAAATGAGAAAAACAGGAAAGGACAATGTGAATAGTCGCTCAAATCTGTAATACTCCTGTTTTGTTTTTTTTTTTTTTTAATTGAAGTTCTAGTTTAGGGTATTCCACTCTAGGCTTGTATACCCTTGATTACTGAGATGGTGTTGGGAAGCTTTGTGACTGAAGAGTTGTGGGAGTGTTTTTGTGTATTGACCAGCTTTGGAGATGGACAGATAGATAAGCTATCACTAACTGATTTAGGTGCATTGTGGGCAGGCATCAAGACTGAAGGTGGATTGTCACAGTCTCAGTCACCTGGACAGACGGGATTTCTCAGCTACGGCACAAGCTTCGGTACCCCTCAACCCGGACAGGCACCATACAGCTACCAGATGCAAGGTCTGTATACATGCTCTTTTCAGTAATCATGATGGAGTCTGATAGTGACTTTCTAGAGTAGAACCCAGTGTTCGGTGTAAGTAGTAGATGGGGGTGGAAAAAGGACTGGGCTTAGGGGCAAGATAGCCTGGTTCTGGTTTGGCTCTTCACTTACTCTCTGGGCCTCAATTTCCATATTTATGAGATCAAGGGGTTAGACTGAATCCTCTCTGAAGTTCTTTTCAAAAAGCTCTAAAATTCTCCATGAAGTTGAAGTTTTCTGCTTTTGCCTCTGTCCATTAAAAAAGGAATGACCAACCCACAGTGAATGACATGAGAGGCTGGAGAGCGAGACATGCTCAAACCGCAGGCACTTGGGGTGGCTAGGCAACCTTCTGGAAAAGGCTTTTGTCTTCATTGCCATTATCGTAGCTCTACAAGTAGGGTGTGTGATAGGCGTTAACTAAATGACCTACCAGTGTCCAAGAGATCAAATTGACAACCACTCCATGCATCTTCGAGATACTGCTTCTAAGAACCCGTTCCTGGGCTCTGATTTTGAAACTGTAGGCAAATCAATAATGTAAATGCAAGTCAGATGGAAGAAGAGCTGAAAGTTGAACATTGTCAATACTGTTTTCAGGAATACACAGGCATAAGTGTGATTAGCAGATCATTATCATGCAAATGTGCCTGTAAAATACCTGAAAGTGGGTCTCCTAATTCAAGTGTTCTCCTAATAGCTTGTTTTTACTACAAATCCGTTCAATCACATTCGACCTCTTACTAGCGCCAGTAGTTGAATTAAATCCTTATCACTACTTTTTGACTGAAGGCATTCTTTTTGTATTTTTATCTTTTTAATATCTTTTATCTTATTCTTCCTTACATTAAAATAGTTGTTTATTGCAGGTAAATTAGAAAATAAAGAGAATCAAAAATAAAGATCTCATATTTATTATTACTTTGATATATGTTCTAGATAGGCAGTATGGGACCATATTGTATAATATAGTATTGCAACCTGTTATTTTCAGTAACAATAGATTGTAAATACATGGTAAACATCTTTTCACATCAATAAATTCTATTCTACAGCATCATTTTAATGACTGTGTAGTTTCATAGGTATATCTTATTTAACTAATCTCCCTTTTATTAGACATGCAGAGCAATACCATGAATATTTTACGTGCATTCTTAATTATTTCCTTTGAATGAATTTGTGTGAATTGCTAAGTAATCTGTTTTAAACTTTTCTAAGGATTTGTTATATATTTACACAAGGAAGGGCTACATATTAGCATGTACACGTTGGATAATACCTTTTTAAAAAGTGTCATTTTAGTTGGTACAAGATTTTATTGTTTTCATATACATTTTTTAATTGACGATAAATCTTTTCATGGCAGTGTTCATCTCTGTCTTATTTCTTTTATTAAGATTCTTAAACTTTTGTAATATTTTATAGTTAAATTTCCAGCTTATCATTTTTAAGTTTTTGGGTTTTTTTTCTCTTCAGTAAACTAAAATTTTATGGGACCGGATCCATTAATCTTTTCATATTTCGTTTTGCCTTAGGTATAAAAATACCTGAATTATAGGGGCATTGGGGTGGCTCAGTTGGTTAGGCGTCCAGCTCTTGATTTTGGCTTGGGTCATGATCTCAGGGTGGTGAGATCGAGCCCCGCATCTCGCTGTGTGCTAGGCATGGAGCCTGCTTAAGATTCTCTCTCTCGCCCTCTGCCCCTCCCCCCATCCCTCTCTTGCACTCTCTCTCAAAGAAAACCTGACTTATAAAGTTTTGATATATGTGGTGGCTATAAAATAAAAACCATCTTACAACAGATAGTATGTATTATTAGGAGGATGTTACTGTATGCCTGATTCCAGAACTTTAAAGCTGCCTGAGGAAAGAATTACATTTCTGCATGTGCTGAATATCAGTTGAGTAAAGGAATAAAAAGGAAAAGTGATGAAAGGGCTTTATTAATGAATTTAATAGTCCTAAGCCCTAGTAATGAAACAAATTGTAAGACAAACAAGGTCTGTTTGCTGGTAGAACTTTCATTTGTGAAGGGCAGAGTCTCCTGAGAGCTATGAGAGAAATACATAGGGCACCGTGGTAGGTCCTATTCTCTACTGAGCGTCCAGGTCTCCTTGAGGAGAAGGTCCTTGGGTCCTGAAGGTGAGAAGGAAACCAGTGAAGCACCTGAGAGTGAGAGCTACCTCAGTGTGTGTGGTTCCCGGGCCCAAGCCCATCTGCAGCCTCTTGGCTACCTATCCATAATGAGTGAAGTACAGAAATTTCAAGTTAAGTGTTTAGAAACTTATATAGTAGGTCAATAGTAAATCTCATGTTGGTTAAATCAAATAATAATTTTAAGAAATGGGACTTATGCTCTCTCTCTCTTTTTTCATCTCCTTCTTTTGTAACACATTACTATTTTATTTTGCTAAATTGTCAGTCCTAGAGGGATTAGGGGGAAAAACTGGTCTTGTATCTCAGAGAGTTTGAGAAATAATGCACTTGAAAGTTATTTTTATTCTTTCCTCTCAGATTGAAACCTTACGCGGCAGAAACAGTCCCTAAGGGGACTAACCAGCTATCAGAGTATAAGCATAGTGTTAGAATAGAGAGAAGTATGGAAATGGAGGAGGAGAAAAGACAGTTTGGGGAAGGAAAAACTGTATTTTAAAAAAGAAATAAGGACACATGCAGCACGAAATATAGCATTGCTTCTCTACCCATAGGTATCATTGCATCTGGGCATATTGGATATTGCATTAAAACTTTTTTGTGTTTTGTGCAGCCTTTGGTTGGATGGCCTTTCCAGTGGGATTTCAGAATCCATTTTCCATGCCTGAGATATTATTTTATATGGGTATTTCTATAATGGCACTTGACTCAATTTTAGATTATTAGATATAAAATGACTTCCACAGATCAAGCCAGATAATTATATGCTATTAACTTGAAACATGCTAGTGTGATGATGGATAATGATATATTATATTTTATAAATTCCTTATGGCCAGATTTGGATAAATAAATTCTGATTAATATGTATCTCATAAATATCAAATGCGTTATGAAAAATGCTTCACTATTATTAAATGATTTTGTATAGCCAGTTGTGGGAGTCTATTGGCCTTTTAGTATCTTCTCAATATATCTTGTTTTAATATAAAAATTTCTATAATGTCTTAAATTATTTTCAAAATTCTCCCAATTCTTTTATCCTTAATGAATAACAGTGATTTTTGTTTATGTCAATCTCATCTTAGAGCTATTAAAATTTCTTAGAACCCCGGATGAAGCTATATGTATTTTAGTGGTTTGGGAGTGTTTTACCTAGCTTCCGCCCCCCCTCCCAAGATCTTCTCACCTTTAAAATGCAAGGTTCAATAATTAGTTATTCAGAGATTTAGCTACTAGAGTTTCGTAACAGTAGAAGAAATATTCTAGTAACCCAGATGACTCAAATTGAAATGTGGTATGTGTGCTTACTGTGGTATGCTGATTTAAAGAAAATTTGCGGCGATCCTCTCTTTGATTCTGTCCAACATAGTAGAGCTAGATGAACAGCCCAGTGAACTCTTGCTCTCTGGTTAACAGTGTAGGTTCTAGAGTCAGACTGCCTGTTTCACAGCCCTGCTGTTGCCGTCTGTGGGCCTTCAGCCCAGCCCTTGACTTCTCCACACCCGCATTTCCTCACCTCTCAGGTGGGGATATTGTCTACTCCCATAGTGGCAGGGTGAGACATAATTGAGATCTGACTCTGACCAACATAGTAGGGACTTCAGTGACTGTTTTCATTGTCACTGCTCTCATTGTGGTGGTGATGTGGTTACTATTATTTATTATTGTTATTATTATTGTCCAGCTTTTTCAAATAGTTCCAAATTAGGAAGAATTACCTAAATGCTCCCCTTCCCCAGGAGGAAGCAAACAGAATATACAAATTTAATATAGACATAGTATACTAAAAATATGTATATGTGCATATATACACATACATATATATATCCAACAAAGAGAACTCCAAGACCCCAGTAAACAAATAAGCATAGCAAAAAAAAAAAAAAAAAAATCCAGATCTAACTAATGTGCTGCAAAAAGAAAAATCACTATCAACAAAAGTCAGGCTGTTTGTACAAGAGACAAAAACTGGGGGGAGAGACTGGAAGAAACAGGAACATTGAAGAAGAAACCCGGAAGAGAGAAGACGCTGTGTTGGCAGGAGTGGTGACAGACATTGAAAGTGAAAGCAGTGGGACGCACAGAAGATCTGCTCACAAAGACAGGAGTTCAGATCTGCAGAGGTGGGAGAGAAGGAGGCATCAACCAAGTGCTTATGCCTCAGTAATCCCTCCGTCATCTCTCTATTTGGAGCAAGAAGAATGAGTAGAAAAAGAAGAGGCAGCAGCAATAAACAGCGAATTTTTTATTCAGAAATCAAGATTAAGGGGGCACCTGGGTGGCTCAGTGGGTTAAGTGTCTGCCTTCAGCTCAGGTCATGATCCCAAGGTCTTGGGATCGAGCCCTACATCGGGCTTCCTGCTCAGTGGGGAGCCTGGTTTTCCCTCTCGCTCTGCCTGCCGCTCCCCCTGCTTGTGCTCTCTCTCTCTCTCTGTCATATAAATAAAATCTTAAAAAAAAAAAAAAAAAAGGCAAGATTAGGGAAGATGATAAGACCATGACAAACTATGCTACCCAGAGATGGAAAACTCTAGTGCCCATAGACCAAAATAGCAGTTAACATTTATTCAGCAATGATTAATGCCAACAACTATTCTAATTATTTTACACTTGTCTCAATCCTTCTGAAAACCCCGAACAATGACTTTAAAGGATAAAAATCTGAAAATGCCAAAGGGTGCATCAAAATGGAGAATGGTTTAGAACTGTCAGGCCCTCCTCTGTTGTAATCCATCTAAATTATAGCACCAGTAGGGGAGGCTCTTAGAGAAAACCACAAAAAAAAAACCAAAATGTAGTTGCTTATAGTATATATATTCCGAAGGACAGACTTACTCTTTAAGTAACTGAGGGAGACATTGCATTACACAACTAGGTATATAAATGGTCAAAAATACCAGCTCCAGGGGCGCCTGGGTGGCTCAGTTGTTTAAGCGACTGCCTTCGGCTCAGGTCATGATCCTGGAGTCCCGGGATCGAGTCCCGCATCAGGCTCCCTGCTCAGCGGGGAGTCTGCTTCTCCCTCTGACTCTCCCCTTCTCATGCTCTCTATCACTATCTCTCTCAATAAATAAATAAAAATCTTAAAAAAAAAAAAAATACCAGCTCCAGAAAAAAAATTGTTCAGATAATTCTTTTTTTTTTTTTTTTAAGATTTGTCAGAGAGAGAGATACAGAGCACAAGCGGGGGGCGGGGGGTGGGGGAGAGGCAGGCCCCCCGCTAAGCAAGGAGCCCGATGCGGGACTCAATCCCAGGACCCTGGGATCATGACCTGAGCCGAAGGCAGACGCTTAACTGACTGAGCCACCCAGGCGCCCCTAGATAATTCATTTCTGAGCACTGTTTGTACTTTAACACTTTAATGGTACTTAAGGAACAGATTTATTTGGTAATATGGGGGTATGTGCCACTCCAAGCCTTGTGAACTAGGTCATATTTGCTGCCCATATTTGGTCCAGGTGATCTTTCTGGATCCTTCCAGCTTCAGCATTCAGCACTTCTGTCATGGTAGGCTTCCGTGGATCCTGCACATACCAGATTTTAAGCCAAACAAGGATTGAATTTTTGTTTTATATGCACTGATACTAATAGCCCATGCAGTAAAACCTCATGGATTGGGAAATCTGGTCGCCTTCACTTTTGCTGTGAGATCGCTAGAAAATTCGATTTCTCTTTTCTATATCTCTTTTCTACCTCCAGTGAAAGATTAGAAACTTAAGTTTAACGGAGGAAAACAAAATGTTTCTGTTTGTAGACAACTGTAGGGTTCACCCTGAGGAAGCGAAATCCTTGCTTTTAGTTTGATACCTTCCTGCTCCCAGGATTAGCCTCAGTGTTTCTGGAAGACGCTTTGGAATGGTGTGAGGAGGTTTTCCATCACACACCGTGGACAAACTCTGTGTAAATGAGTTAGCTGAATGGGTGCGTATGGATGGACATAGGGTGCCTGGAGACTTTGGGTCAGTGATGCAGGTGGTGTAGGGAATGTTCTCAGTGCTGCTGGCCAGTCAGAGGGCACGGATAGGGTGAAGCGGGGATGTTGTGTGTGCATGTGTGTGCTGGGGGGTGGGGTGTGAGTATGTATAAGTAAGTATGTGTCCATGTAAACGTCCTCCGAGGGGAAAAGGCTCCAGCCTTTGGCTTACTGACCAATTTCACAGAATATCCGCCCAGTGGTCATAAACTAGATTTATTCACCTTTTATGTATAAGAAGCGACTGACCTGAAATCAAACCGTTATATTTTTTTCAATGCACGTCCCAGAGTTATTGCTGGCAAACCCCTTCCTTTACCCCTGCATTCCATATGGTAGAGGCTCATAGTTCTATCTACCACAGAAAAGAAGAGCTGTGTTCATAATTTTGAGGGTGAGTCACATACAGAAAATGACAGTTTGTTGGGCAGTTTATTTAAGGTACGTAAGTGTAAACCCTTTCATACACAAAAAAACTAAAATCAGATTGGGTCAATTAACTGAAGCTCAGCTTTGAGGAAAACCCAGCGTTCCATAATAACATAGTCCTGTTGATTCTAGATGGTTACAAGTAGTGATCATCTTTACTCCTATTTTCATCTCTGGTATCAGTTATAGAATATACAAATGTCTGTTAAATGTGGAGAGATCAATGCCACAAAGAAGGTTAGAGATTAAGATTTGTAAGGACCCTAGCTCGCTTCATTTGGAGAAGTGAATTTGGAATTTAGCATAATAAAGATCTTGGTTAGTTTATGATCATGGTTTGTCCAAAGCAATCTTCCCTTGTGCTCATGCTCATCGGAGGAGCTGGTTGGGGACATCATGGAATGGGGGTGGGGGTATACAGTGCTGCTCTGAGTGTTTTATTGCCCCTGAATAGTAGTTGTGGTGAGGAGCATTCCTATCATTCTGCACCAGGAAGGTGTCAGGATTGGTCATGATAGATAGGAGGGGCTACCCAGATATTCCCGAAAACCAGAGGGCTCTGGAAACTTCACTTTGTTTATTTTCCTTAGGCTTTATTGCTCTCGGTTAGAGAAGAAAATAACACAAAATCTGACGCCCTCTTTGTATATTATGTTGTTCATTCTGTTAAAGAGATCGGGGTCCAAACCAGTGAAGGAGACAAAGGGAGAGCAGAGGTTTATTAAAAGGTATGTGGCAGGCTGCACAACTCTGCAGCCTTCCACGCTGCCCTTATCTGGGGCTCATTATCCAGTGGAAATGATCTAATAATAACCTAATGAGGGAAACCATCTTTATTTCCTTTGTTCTGCCCATCCAGGGCTTTTCAAACATACAGCTGAAGTGTTTCCATGTACAAGTCCTTTAGAAACTCAGAATTGCTTAGCAAAATGTACTTTGAAAGTTTTTCATTATCCATAGAAATGGTATTTTTCAAGAGGAAAAATAGCAAACTCCAAACTGCATGGTTTTAAGAAACCTTTTTCAGAATCTGCTCTGATAAAGCATTTGAGATTTGTACTTTCTGACATGAAGTGACACGATACAGTTAGAATTGCAGAATTGCTCTTGCAGCTAGCCCTGATGTTCAGAATTTCCCCTTAATTTCTTTGCCAGTCTACTCATATTGATATTTTAGTTCATGGCCTTGTTGCATTCTAGGACGTTTTTATGCTTGAGCTGATTTTTTAAAGTAATATTCCATTTCAGCTCTTTTGGCATTTTATGTTATTTCAACTAAGGGGTATTAAAATTGTACCAAATTTTGTAGAAATCCAGCTGTCACAATAAGTAATCAGTGATCAGTACCAAATTTGTTTTTTATAGGAATTGTTAAAGTATATAGAACTAGATCAAGAAAGGTAAATGTAAAGACTTTACGGTTTTTATTACCTAAGTTAAAAATGCTCTTTGGAATATAAAAACTATTACCGGGATAAAAAGGAAAGCTTGGTTACTGAAAAGCCTTCTTGTAAGAAAGGGGGAGAACTTTGGTTTTAAATAACCCATCTGGCCTTCAGAGGCCTGTCCCCGGGGAGTTATGCTAACTTCTGCCACATAGATCGCGCCCGATGATGGACATAGCCCATGGCAAAGAGGCCAGGGAAGGAAAGCAAATGGACTTCTGTGAAAATACACGAGGGACAAATAGCATCCTGCTTGCCGAGTAAGTGCTAGGAAACACTCTCAAACATGGGAAGTACAGACAGGCCCCAGCAGGTTCCAGCATTCTTAGGTTGGCTGGGATTCTGGTTTTTAATGTGAGTCCTTGTTCTCTGTGAAGTAGACCTTTGACCTACACGTTACCCTTGTCTTTTCCTAAGTGTTTTGAAGTTACAGCTGGGCGGTATTCTCCAGGTTAAAGCACATACGAAACTTTGATTTGATATTTTAAATTATGGAGTTTATCAATATAAACTACATTCTTAATATGCTAACGTTGTAGGGGTTTATTAATCAAGGTTCTGAGAGGTTGGCTTATTTTTAAACTACAGTTGCTTAGCACCTACAGAACAGGGTGGCCCACACAGGGCCTTCTAGCAAGACTGTTTCTTGTTTGTTACGGTTGACAAGACCACCACCCCTTCTCTGTAGGAACCCCTGACAGTGACAAGAGGAAAGCAAAATCTTTGTGATCCGCCGTCTGTGGGCAACTTTATATAATTTGCTTTTAAAATTACTTGCTAGACTACAAGAGAGTTATAAGGAAGAAGTCTTTTAGTAATGAGATGGTTTGATTGCAAATGTATTCATTAAATTTTTCAGGTGCCTTTGTCCCTAGTGTCTGCAATGTTTGGGTAACCAAAAATTAAGACCACTTTCCAGAATATATAATTCACTTTCAATGTCACTGAATCGGAAAATCGGAACAGTGGGTTTGGCATGGTAGAGTGGAAAACCATGACCTGGAAGTGGAGACAGTGGTCATTCCCTAACAGAGTCCTTGTGCAAGAGAGAAAGCAGCATCCTCCCAGCTCCTTGGAAAAGGAGAAGGATCCCTGCCTCAGCTGCCTTAGGAACTGCTGGTGGAAATAACCCGAAACAATGGGGGTGGAAATACCAAAATATAAATGGACTGTAAAAACATAGAATCTTATTGCATTCTGAATATGAAGTTTCTCAAATGCAAGCAAGACTCTTAATTTCATTAATACACCCACAGTATGCCGATATCTGAGTTCACAGTAGCCTCTTAGGAGGCCCATATCTGTGTGGTGAGGTCGGTGTTCTGTTAGGATACCCATGTGGTTTGTTTATGGATGTGACATCCTTGTACCATCTCTGGGATCCAGTGGTACTAAATATCTAAAACCAGTGAGATTTTATGAGCTTAAAATCCATGATGCTTATTAATCAATTTAAAATCTTACTTGATCATTTAAAAAAAAAAAAAAAACAGGGTACCTGGGTGGCTTAGTTGGTTAAGCGGCTGCTTTTGGTTCAGGTCATAATCCTGGGGTCCTGGGATTGAGCCCCATATCGGGCTCCCTGCTCAGTGGGGAGTTTGCTTCTCCCTCTACCTCCTCTCTACCTACCTACCAACTCATGCTCTCTCTCGTGTTCTCTCTCAAATAAATAAAATTTTAAAATAAATATTAAACACTTAAAACTCTGATAGATTTTCTTTTTGGAGATTTAGAAATATTTTAAATCCTTCCAGAAGGGTGCTTATTCAAGCCTGCACTTAATTTTCTTTAATTTAAATCTAAAGTAGTGCCTGTAATCTAGTGTTTAAAGATAAGCCTTTATACACCATCTAGTTTAAAAAAAAAAAACAAAAAACAGTAAAGTGTGTGTTCTCTAGATAAAATCTGAGAAATAAGCTGTTATTAATTTGTTTTTCCTTTCCCTCTTTTTTTTCACTGCTGAACAAATAAATAAGGAAGTTGAGACATGTTTTTCTCTTGTAATGTCTATTGGCTTTCAAGTTGTCCTTCCAAACTGCCCATAGTTACCACCACCATCACCAAAAAAAAAAAAGTTATTAAAAGTCTTCCTCCTTACCTGATTCTTTAGGACAGGTATATTATTACCAGACCCTTTTGTCACTTACCACACTGGACTAAAATTCTTAAGCACCAGTTCTGTCTCTCACATGAGCCTAGATGAAACCCTTCAAAGGCATGAATCAGCCATGGCTTATCCATGTCCACGTGAGGCAGGCAGGATAAATACATCACAGGAATCTAAGGAACATAGGATGGAAGCAAGACTAGTGCAGAGGCAAATTCCATGGCTTCCGTTAGAAAGCTGGGATTCCCAGAAAGTGAAATCTGTGCAGAGAGGAATAGTCAGGGAAAGTTTATTGGAAAGTTAGGACTTGAACCAGGCCTTGAAGGATGAGAAATGAGGACTGTTAGAAGGAAGCAGGAATGAGTCTTATGTGTTTCCAGGATCCCAGGGATCCCATCCTGAATTAATACAGCAGGCTGTGGATGAGGGAGCCTAGGCAACATCCATCCCAAACTCTCCTCCCCAAACCCCATGTCCCTTCCCCAGGCCCAGTTATATGCACGTACATGTCTTTGCACATATGACAGCTTCCCCCCCGCCCTTTAACATTTCCTGTGCCGCAATATGCTCTCATATTGGCATGTTCAACCGTCAGATTCTTGGGTTTTTCAGTTAAAGATGCCATGTCTTTTCCTGAACTGTTAATCTTTTCTTAAATGATCAAGAAACTTCTCTCACCTACCTTTCATCTCTTCCCTTACTTTTGTAAGAACCTTTCAGTCTCTGATCTTCTTTGGGCAGTTATCCCTCACTGCATGCGAGAAACATACTACTTGTGCTTTTTGGGTTTTTTGTTTTGTTTTTTTTGTTTTGTATTTGTTTGGGGGGTTTTTTTGGTGCAGTTGTATTTTCCTTCCCAAACTAACCAGGTGTTTTCATTCACTTGATCAGCTTTGTCTCTTAGAGGTGTTCTGAAAGGAAAATTTTTTTCAGTGTTCTTTTCCGCTCCCCACCAAAAAAAGAAGTATTGCTATGATTTTTCACAACAGTAAACTATTTAAATAAGATTTTTGTCTTAACAACTGGGTAGGAAGCTTCCTCCACTGCCACCACGCTTGGAGCATAACTTAATTCCAAACCATACCAAGAATAATACTGTGCATTATTGGAGCTTCGCTTGAACCCATCCCTGCCAAACTCCACAATTAAGAAATAATGAGTTCTAAGTGGGAATCCTTTCTACTTTGGCGAATTTTTGTAACATTCCGCTACATAAAATATACAGCATTTTATTATAGAATATTTTTGCTCTTTTATTTACCTAAGAGGTTATTTTTCACGTAAAGTGATTCGTCTCTGGGAAGGAGAATACTTTTATATTCTTTTGATAAAGGAATTCTGAATATTAAGCCTAATTCTATGACCTAAGATAAAAGTGAAGACTCCTGAATCAAAGAGAAACTCGCAGCAGATGGACCCTCACAGAGAGAGGAGGTCTGTTTTTCTTCCTCGCGTCTTGCCCTCTCTCCCCCTGCAGCATCCATGTTCAAGCCCAGTGTATGGCAGCCTTCTCCACAAATGTGCCTCTCCTGCTGGGCTTGCTCAGGGTAGGAAGTGGGTTTCGCAGCTCTACACCGAAACTTTCTTGGGAGCATTGTGATAGCTTTGTTACTTTTGCTTTGCGGCATTCTGACCCGGTGAAATTCATCGGGTGGTGTTGGCACCAACTCTGTGTCCGATCGGCTATCAAAGTGGAACCCTCTCCTCCCTTTAAGAGCTTTCGCACAGCTTAAGGAGCAAAACTGCCCCAAACAGTCTCCGTGAAGCTTCCATTCTAGAAATGCCTGGTGAGTGTGATTACTTTCTTAGAGGAAAAAAGCAAGCGTGTACTGGTTACGGGTTTCTGAAGCAGTTGCTAAAACATCTACTGAATTGGTACAAAACATAGTAGTGCTAAAAAGCGGGTACTTGGGGTGTTTGACAAACCTGTGGATTTTCAGGTCAAACCCTCCCTCTTCTACCTCAACGAGATGGTGATTCCCATGTCTAATGAGGGGCCTAGGTATGTGTCTTTTAACAGGTAGCTCCTGACGATTGCCTGACAATTAGCCATATGTTGGATATGTTAAAAAAATTTTTTTTCAAAGATCTCCTCCCACCCCACCCCCACCACCCCGAACCCGGCCCCAATTACTTTGAGAGGTAATCTGTGGAGATTAGGAACTTTGCCTCTGGAGCCAGATGGCCTGGGATAGAATCCCAGGTCTGCCCTGCTTGTTCGTAATCTTCAGCAGTTTGCTCATCTGTAAAGAGGAATGTAGATACTCCTCTCATGGGGGGGGGGGGGGGGGGGGTGTTGGGAGGGCCCAGGGAGCTGTAACATGTAAAATACTGTTTGGGGGCCTGGCTCAGAGCTACCACTCAGTAAGTTTTAAGTGCTATTCTTTGTTCTTATATACATCTATTTTGCTTCTTATGTTTTTCTTAGTCCTATAGAAAACTAGAGTGAATTTCAGAACTTCTAAAAGCAACAAAGAAGCGGTAAGAGGGCATGAGAGAGCATTGTGTAGACTCTGAAACCAGACAGAGCTGGGTTTGAATTTCACTTTTACCCCACGAAAGCTGTATTCTCTTGACCTAACCCTCTGTTTCCTTATTTGCAAAATGGGAATATTAATACTCCCTATAGTATCGAGGTGTTGTGGGGTTTAGATAAAGCATGTAAAAGATGAACACACTCCTAACACATCGTAAGTACTCAGTGGACGTGGTCCATCTTTAGTGTTACCGTATTTTGTATTCTGGGCATGTTTGTATGGGTTGACTACAAATATCCAAATCTGTAAGCTCTAAGATTTCTTTTTAGCCTATTTAATAGAGAAGGAACTAATAAGCTTAAATGTAATTAGTATTTGAGGCTTCATGGGTGGCTCAGTCGGTTGTGTCTGACTCTTGATTTCGGCTGGTCGTGATCTCAGGGCCCTGAGATTGAGCCCGTGTGGGGCTCTGTGCTCAGTGGGAAGCCTGCTTCTCCCTCTGCCTGCCGCTCCCCCTGTTCATGCACTCGTGCTCTCTCACAAATTAAATAAAATCTTTTTAAAAATGTAATTAGTATTTAATTTGTATTAATTTGCTAATTATTAGTACTAATTAGCTTGAAATACTGATGAGTAGTCATGGATATATATAAATATATTTATAATATCATATATTTATAATATATAAATTATATATATTTATATATGTATTTATACATTATAAATATATATTTATAAATATATAAAAATATATATTATACATTTTATATATTGATATATTTTATATTTATATATATGTATATATTCTATATAATGTATATTATATAAACATATTTATAAATATATATAAATTTGTGTACATATTATATAAATTTATATAATAAAATATATAAGTATATGTAATTATATATAGGTATATATTATATATGTTTATATATATATATAATTTATTATATAAATTTATATAGCACTGTATATACATTACAGAGGTAGGTAGGTAGATTGGTAGGTAGGTAGGTAGGTAGGTAGGTAGATAGGCAGATAGACAAGAGATTCAGTAATCCAGGCTTAGGAGGAAAGAGAATAGGGGAATTCAGGGAAGGTTTTTCAGAAGAAAGGTTTCTAGTCCATGCTGAGTTATTGATTAGATATTAGGATACAATGGGGAGGAAGTAAGAGGAGTCGCCTTAAGAGAACCACATGTTGCTTCCTTTGTGTGAAGTTAGGCTGGAATGTCTATCTGGGTGGGTTCGGTTGAGGTTCCTGGGAAGAAACCAAAGAAGTCCAAAAGATAAACTGGAGCCAGACCAGGGTCTAATAAAGAAGCTCTGGTAAGGCGTTTGAATTTTATCCCGAGGGTAAGAGGAAGCCACTAACAGTTACTTTTTTTTTTTTTTTTAAAGATTTTATTTGACAGAGGGAGAGAGACCGCGAGAGAGGGAACACAAGCAGGATGGGTGGGAGAGGGAGAAGCAGGCTTCCCGCAGAGCAGGGAGCCCGATGTGGGGCTCGATCCCAGGATCCTGGAATCATGACCTGAGCCGAAGACAGACGCTTAACTGACTGAGCCACCCAGGCGCCCCAACAGTTACTTTTTTTAAACAGGGGAGTGAGAAGAGCAGATACGCACATTAGAGAAAGTATTCTACCTTTGTGGAAAATGACCTGGAGGGGCCGGGAGATGGGCAGAAAACCAGTAGAGGTTGTTGCCGAAAGCCAGTGTTGGTGGCCTGGGCTGCAAGTTAGCAGCGCTCTTTGCCCAAGTCCTACGTGAAGGCAGGTGGGGTGGCCCTACAGCCCCGATGCTGGTGGTGAAAAATGAGTATTGCCTGAGCCTGATTCTCTCGTGTGTATACCTCTCCCTGAAGTAACGGAGACCCTTTTGGAAGTTGCATGAAGTCTCCCAGGCCACAGGAGTGCCGTTAAAGCCTGCCGCAGCATACTAAATGGAATGGACCTCAGCCTGCAGTCGGCCAGTAAATGAATATAACTTATGTTGAATTCCAGCTAATGTACAGTCTTAGAAGTAGCATTAAGTCTGGAAAGTCACTTGGGTGCCATTTCAAGTACTGAACTGTGATTTACTTGGTCATACCTCAGTGGCCTCTATGTGCCAATATAGCGTCCATGGCCTTTTCTACTTTGTTCCAGGGAATAACTTACGGAATGAAAACACGCATTTTTAAAATATATTTTCTATATCTTACTCATTTTCTTGGTGGGTAGGGATTATTGAGGTCAGTATTTATTGTTCAAAAATGTGTAGTATAAATGAAGGTAACAAGTCATAACCTAGAAGTGTGCAGTTTTAAATGAAAGTAACAAGTCATAACCCAAAGTAATGTTTCCTGTTAAATGTTTATAATAAAGTTTAAAAAAGTATTGATCTCACACTCTTATCCAAAAGAAATTTAAATTTTATTTTACAAGGCATATTTAAAATGCTCAGTGTAAGTTTGCTTTATATATAAAATATCAATATTAATTGTTCACTAGTAAATATAGAGTGAGTCCCATGCCCATGAGGTCCAGTGCTTAAAAAAACAAAACTGATATCATCCTGGTATGTCCTGTGAGGTCCCAAACCATGTCTTAGTCATCCTTTTATTCCCATGTAATTATCACCATGAGTCCAGCACTTAATATATGTTTAAAAGTTTGTGATTGCCACATGCAAATGACAGTAATATGGGGAGCTTGTCTGAGGCCCCAGTTTTCGTGGCGGAATAACTATTAGGAGTGTGAGAGCTCTCTGCATATCTGTGATGGATGTTCTAGGAACTTTGGACAATTGGTATTCCTGAAAGGCACAAATAAAGAAACCTCAAATATGAGTCTGTGATAACTAAATTTGAAACTCTTAGGAAATAGTTTCCCTTAATAAAAATAACAAAGCCTTGGATCAGGTTTTCAAAGTTCAGAGATGTTTGATAAGTAAGTAGGAAAAGAATTTTAGATATGCAAAGAGATAAAGCGATTTATCTAGTTTGGGAAAGTAAAAAGAGAGAAAAGATACATAAATGCAGTGGAGAATTTTAGAAATGTTTACTGAGATAAACAATAACAGCTCCTGACATTTGTGTGGTGTAGATTGTGCATCGTGCTTTCCAAAACATTACCTCATTTGATCTGCTGAAGAACCTTATGAAGTAGAGTTTTCACGGATAGGGAAATTAGATCTTAGAGTGGTTAGGTGATTTGTCCGAAGTCCAAATAGCTCATAAGTGATGACTGGAAACCCCGTTTTCTGACTCTTAAGGTAGTACTTAAATGTTGAGGAGTAGCAAATAAATCATTGGCATGTATTAACTCCTGCATCATACCTGAAGACATCTGTGAAAAGCTAGTTCACAATGAAGACTATCTCCTTGAACTGCCAACACATTTATTGCTCATACCATTCATTTGACATAAAATTTTAATTTAAAAAAAAAAAAAGGTTTTTTCTGTTTATAGAAGCAACACAGCTTCTGAGTAGAAAAGTTTAAAATGTGCCTTGGCTTCATGAATATTATGTGACCAATGGTTGTGCTCTTCCATAGATAACGTTTCTGAGATTTTTGTGCTTTTTAAAAACGTTTTATACTTTTAAAAATATTTCCGATGAAATCACCAAAACATTTTCCTTGTTTCCATTTTTACTCTAGCAAAATAATATGAAAAATGTTTCCATGTAATTAAACATCATTATAATACCATTTCAGTGTCTTCATAGTATTCCATTTTCTGAATAACACCTATTAAGGACTTGGGAATGCTTTCTATGTTTTGTTATTAGAAACAGCACTGAAGAACATCTTTGCTATCTCTTTGTATAAATCCACGTATTTTTTTTTTCTCAGAGCAAATGTTGGGCAATAAAATTGCTGGCTGGAAGTTAATCATTGACCGAACAGCCCAACCAGAAAGGTTGTGCATATTTAAATTCCCACTTTGTAGCGTATGAATGCCATGGTCTACAGATTTGCCAATCCCTCATATTTTCAAAAACCTTTGCTAATATGATTATCAGAAACAGTATATTGTTGGGGCGCCACGGTGGCTCAGTTGGTTAAGCGTCAGACTCTTGATTTCAGCTCAGGTTATAATCTCAGGATCCTGGGATCGAGCGCCGCATCAGGCTCAGCGCTGGGCATGGAGCCTGCTTAAGATTCTCCCTCTCTCTCTCCCCGCCACTCCCATGCACAAAACACTCTCTCTCTCAAAAAAAAAAAAAAAAAAAAAAAGTGTTGCTTTGAATAGTTGAACAATAAATAAAACAAGGGAGGGAACGGAGATTGCTTTTATGTTTGTATCCTGCACAGTGGCTGCTATTTATTGTTGAACCTGTGTAGACATTCAGCACATAGAATGTTACTTAAAGAGCACATGTAATACGTAAAACATTGATCATGTTCCTCTCTGGGCCTTGTCTTATCAAATACTTCAAGGGCTGCCATTTATTCTTCTGTGAAATTGAAATAATCAGCTTTTTCAGTGGGCCATTATAGTGACCAGCACAAGTCTGAAAGTATTTGAAAGTAGCATTGTAGTTGTTGAGCTTGTAAGAACTTTAAAGGTCCTTTAATCAGGTCCATCATTTTCATTAAGCCTCTTTAATGTAAAGATATGAAAAAATCCTGGTGCGTTTTACAAATTGAAATGGAAAACCCAGTGTCTAATATTTTTTGCACAAACGTATAATTTTGCCCATAATTTTATATGAGTTACTCATGCCCTCAGAAATTTAAATCTCTGTACTCTTTAGTGCTTTGCAGTATGGTGAAAATTTTCAACGACTTTAAGAAAACACCATTTTTGGTCATGGCAGTGGATTCTGGTTTTGAAGATAAACCAAATGCATTTGCAATGATTTTCAACTCTTATCTAAATAATGATTTCTTATGGGTACATTATTCTGCATAGTTTCATCAACCATATTTCTTTTCATTTTGTTTTAGGTAGCAGTTTTACAACATCATCAGGATTATATACAGGAAATAATTCACTCACAAATTCCTCTGGATTTAACAGTTCACAGCAGGTAATTTTAAAAGCCAGTTTAACTTCAGAAGTTTTTTTTTAAATGCAACAGATGATTTTCTTATATAAAGAAAGATCTGTTTATATTATACTGTGACAGCTTACCTAAGCCTTTTAAGATATGTATATTTTTTCTTTTAAAAACCTCGTTAGCAGTCTTCCATGGTGAGCATTTGGTTTTCGGAATCATTTAATTTTACCTAGTCATGCATCATGGGATAGAAGACATAGGAAGAGTGTATCTGATCTTACATAAAATTTGTTTGCAAGTCTGGGCACTTCCATCAGTGTATACTTTGGGAATTCAGAGAAGACCCAGAAACACAAATATAGTTATACTTTGAAAAGTGAGAAATAAGCAGCAACATTCTGATGGATTATTCTTGTGTGGTTTGATTTGGTAGGACTATCCATCTTATCCGAGTTTTGGCCAGGGTCAGTACGCACAGTATTACAATAGCTCACCGTATCCAGCCCATTATATGACAAGCAGCAACACCAGCCCGACCACGCCGTCCACAAATGCCACTTACCAGCTTCAAGAGCCACCATCTGGCATCACCAGCCAAGCAGTTACAGATGCTGCAGCAGGTAATTATGTGTACTTTATTAGTCCTGCAGGCTAGATTCTGGTGGTTTAAATGCATTTTTCTACAGTCCTATATTCATGCAGGAGTTTCACAGTTTTGGCAAGTTTTGGCACAGCCTAAATCTAAGTCAAACAGCAGGATTGTGGCATTAACTTTATTTTTATTTGCTGAAAAATTTTAGTATAAATTATGTAACTTCAAAAGCCCTTGAAATTGAGATTTTATTTCGTTGTAAATATACTCAATTTTCAGGAGATACGGTGTTTTAGATACGTAGTTATAAATATTGAGCTATAATTCTTAACTATAATTATAAATATTTGCCCACATATTGAATATGAAAATAAATATTACCTCAAATTCAATGTTTATTATCATTAAATATTTACTGTTTCTCCAAAATCAAAAAAAATCAGAGTTAATAATGGAAAACAGTGATTCCTCTGGCTCACCCTTCCCACTCGTGGCCTACTCTGAATTTTGTAACTGGGCATGAGAATTTCCATACTTCTGCACAACCCTCGATAGGCCCTTTCAAATGAAAATCTCTCCATCTCTGGAAATTTTCCTACCAAGCCTTTGACATTTCTTTCCCTCTTTTAGTTTTTTCTCTGAAACTCTCAAAATTGTATGCTTAATTTCCTGAATTGGTCTTTACCTATATTTCTTATATTTTCTCTTGCACGTCTCACCTTTGTCTTATTAAAACTGTAGCCCCTCCTTTCATGGATTATGAGGTGAGCCATTATCCTCAAACAATCCCAGAGTTTGCTTCCTTTGGCCTTTTATTTTTAGCACCAAAGCCCGCTCTTTGCTGCAAGCCAGGTTAAAGTGGTCTTACACTGAAACACACTTCTATGAAATTGTGATCACAATGTGTTAATTCTAGTCGGTTATCCTACATCATGAAAACAAATTTTATGGAACAGGTGCTAATTTCAATCTTGACTATAGGTTTATCTTGCAAATATTAGCAGATGTCCCCCATAAAAAAAATCTCCTTTGGGTTTTTAGTGTTTCACATTTTTTCTTAAATGTAGGTGAACACTATTTTGTTCCAGAGCAGAAGTTAGTCCTAAACTTCTATTCCAACGAGCTACAAATACTATTTCTGCACAGCTCAACTCCATACATTTTAATCTTTGATGATTGTAATCCATTTACCTTTATTCTTTAAAAACTAGCTTGATATATTTTTCACTCAGTTCACATGTGTAAATACAGTATTCACAGAATCTAATATACATGTCTTTTAGATTTAACAACTATATAATTGCTGTCAAAAATTGGATTTACTGTAGAAGCTGTTACAGATTTTTCTTCTCTATTTCCGTTAATTTCATATAGGCATCACGAGGAAAGATAATGGCTTGTCCCAATTTTAGGGAGATCTCATGTTTTCATATGAACCATCTGGGCCATGCCAACTTCTTGCAGACTAAAAGGAGCTTTGAAATAGAATAGGAGAGTAATTTTACTTACTTCATCATGACATTTTGATTGTGAAGAGTACAGTACAAAGTAGTGAAGACTTAATCATGTTTTTTAAATTAAGGTTGATTAGCACTTTCTAAAAAATACCAATTTAGGCATATCAGAAAAGTTAGTCTCTGAAACGTGCCATTATTTTAAGTGCATTTTATTTATCAGAAGCGTGCCATGTGAAAGAGTGGGGAGGACTAAGCACAGAGCCATGGTCCATAGGAAACAATGCAAAATGTGTATATGATTTTAAGATTAAATGATTTATTTTAGATTTTATTTGAATAAATGCTTAGTATTTCAGGTACTCATTTTAATTTCAGTATCTTTATGGCTGCAGAATAGGAATGAATTGAACTGGGGAGAAAACAGTATTTTTCAGGTTTCTTATATTTACCACTTCCCACTAAAATAAATGTATGGATCAGCCTTCCTTATGTAGTTAGAGGTGGAAAGTTCAGTGAGTTTCCACATTAAAAAGAAATGTGGATTACTTGAGAAATTCAAGGAAGAGTTAGTCTGGTTTTGGGGGTTTTGATTTGTTTGTTTGTTTACATTTGCAGTATGACTGGATTCAGCCTAAGTCTTTTGGTGTTAATTTTCCTTTCTTATTAGTCATATATAAGACTGTAGACTGGTCTTTGATGAAAAGGAAGTTTTGAATGATAGAGTCCACAAAATCATTAAAGAATTAGAAGGAATGATTTATAACGTATAACCTAATGTTTTTGTTTTACAATAGAAATAAAAAAATGGTTAAAATCATGTCTATTTTGTTGAAATCATCTCAGATTTTTTTTCTTTTAATTTTAATAGTCTATTAGGTTTAAAGTCAGTATTTTCTACATTGGAAAATTAGATTCTAGTTATGATCTGATCTTATGTATGGCCAGGTTTCTGCCTTTCAGTTTCAAGGAATTATATAGTACAGAATGAATACACAGGATATGTGGCTCTCCTCCCATACTTTATAATATCTGTTCTTGTATTGTTCATGGAATTGTTTGTCATAATGAACATACAAAGATAATCTTGCAAGGATTTTTCAGGCCAAACATATCAGGACTCATTATTTGGTATTATGCATTTTTAAAGTTATGAAGAATAGCTATCTTTTAAGTCCATGGTGTTTTGCAGTATTACTTATAAATATGTACCTCCTCATGAATCTTAAGTTCAAAAATTATTTTAATGTGGGCGCCTGGGTGGCTCAGTTGGTTAGGCAACTGCCTTCGGCTCAGGTCATGGTCCTGGAGTCCCGGGATCGAGTCCCACATCGGGCTCCCTGCTCAGCGGGGGGTCTGCTTCTCCCTCTGACCCTCTTCCCTCTCGTGCTCTCTGTCTCTCATTCTCTCTCTCTCAAATAAATAAATAAAATCTTAAAAAAAAATTATTTTAATGTGTTTATAATTAAATATTGAAAGTTATATTCTCCTTTGAGTAGATATGTATAATACATTAAAAATAACATAACTGGAACACGAAAGTTTAATATCAAAATTTTAATTCATTTTAAAAAGTAAAAACAGCACCTTTTTTGTCTTTTATTGAGATATAATTGATATTTAACATATTAGTTTCAGGTGTGCAACATGATTTGATATTTGTAGGTATTGTGAAATGATCACCATAGTAAGTCTAGTTAACATCTAGCATATGTAGTTGCAGATTTTTTCTCTTGTAATGAGAACTTTTAAAATCTATTAGCCATTTAAATCCTTTGCATTCATTTTTAAAAATGAGTTTGGGGCACCTGGGTGGCTCAGTTAAGTGTCCAACTCTTGAGTTCTGCTCAGGTCATGATCTCAGGGTCGTGGGATTGAGCCCTGCGTCGGGCTCTATGCTCAACGGGGAGTCTGCTGGAGATTCTCCCTCTCCCTCTGTCTTCCCCCGCCCCCCATCCCAGCTCACCCATGTGCTCTCTTCAATCAATCAATCAATCTTTATAAAAAAATAAGTTTGTTAGTCATGTTTAGACTATCTTAATAAAAGTTACATCATCTGGAAATACTTAAGTATTCATCTACCTTGGGAAATATGGTGAGGTTTATCTGTTTATTTAGCAATATTGTAATACTTATTGGGCTCAAGAAAATCATACCTACTCTTCAACTAGCAATGCTAGCCTCCTCCGTCATCATTGAAGGCCATCTTGGTTGCTTCTAATTTTGGCAATTATAAATAAAGCAACTAAATATTTGTGCTCAGCTTTTTTTTTGTATAGACATAATAAGTTTTCAAATCACTTGGGTGATAAAAACCCAGCAGTGTGATCACTGAATTGTATTGTCAGAGTATGTTAATTTTATAAGGAATTGCCAAGTTGTCTTCCAAAGTGCTATACCACTTTGTGATCCAATAAGTAATGAATGAGAATCCTGTTGCTCCACAACCTCGTCAGCATTTGATGTTGTCAATATTTCAGATTTTGCCCATTCTAATAGGTGTGTAGCAGTATCTAGTTGTTTTAATTTGCATTTCCCTAATGAAATATTATGTTGAGTATGTTTTCATATTCTTATTTGCTCTGTATATCTTCTTTGCTAAGGTGCCTGTTCAAATCTTGTGCCCAGTTTTTAATGAGCTTGTTTTCTTACTGTTGAGTTTTAAGAGTTCTTGTATATTTTGGATACAAGTCCTTTATCAGATAAGTTTTGCAAATACTTTCTCCCAGTCTATGGGTTGTCTTTTTAATCTCTTAACAATATCTTTCAAAGAGCAGAAGTTTTTAATTTGAATGAAGTTCCATCTTAGCAGTTTTTCTCTTTCATGGAATATGCTTTTGGTTTTATATCTAGAAACTCATTGCCAAACCCAACCCAAGGTCACCTAGGTTTTTTCCTATGTAATGATCTAAAAGTTTCATAGTTTTGCCATTTCAATTTAGGTCTCTGATCCTTTTTGAGTTAATTTTTGTGAAAAGTATGAGTCAGCTTCTCAATTCCTGTTTATTTATTTGTTTATTGATTTTTGCACATGGATGCCCAGTTGTAGCACAATTTGTTGATAAGCCTATCTTTTGCTCCATTGAATTACCTTTACTTCTTTGTCAGAGATCAGTTGGCTAACTTTGTGTGGGTCTATTTCTGAGCTCTCTGTTCTCTTTCATTGATCCATTTGTCTTTTTTTTTTCCTAATACCACATTGTCTTGATTATTGTAACTTTGTATAATAATTCTTTAAGTTGGGTAGTTATCACTCCTGTGTTCTTCAATATTGTGTTGGCTATTCTGGGTCTTTTGCCTTCCCACATAAACTTTAGAATCAGCTTGTCAGTATCCACCAAGTAATTTACTTGGATTTGGTTTAGAATTGCATTGAATCTATAGATCAAGTTGGGAAGAACTGACAACATTGAATCTTGACAATATTGAATCTTCCTATCCATGTACATGGACTGTCTCTCCACTAATTTACTTTTTTATTTTTTTCATCAGAGTCCTATAGTTTTCCTCATATAGATTTTGTACATATTTTTTAGATCTATCTTTCTTTTTTGGTGCTAATCAAATCATGTGATTTTTTAATTAAAATTGCAATTGCTCATTGCTGGTATCTAGGAAAGCAATTGACTTTTGTATATTATCCTTGTATCCTGAAACTTTGCTATAATCACTTAGTTCCAGAAGTTTTTCATGTTGATTCTTTGGTTTTTTTTTTTTTTTTTTTTTTTTTTTTTTTTTTACATAGACAGTTATGTCATTTGTGAACAAAGACAGATTTATGTCTTTTTTTCCTACTCTGAATATTATTTGTTTCCTTTTCTTATCTTATTGCATTAGCCAGGACATTTGGTACAGTGTTGAACAGGAGTGGTGAGGAGACATCCTTGTCTTGTTCCTGTGATCTTAGGGAGAAAACTTCTGGTTTCTCACCATTAAGTGTGATGTTGCTACACATTCTTTGTAGATATTTTTTATCCCTGTCCCTAGTTTGCTGAGAGTTTGTATCATGAATGGGTCTTGGATTGTTCCTAGTGCTTTTTCTCTGTTGATAGGACCATATGATTTGTCTTCCGTAGCCTATTGATGTGATGAATTATATCAAGTGATTTTCAAATGTGGAACCAGCTTTTCCTACCTGGAATAAATTCCACTTGGTCATGGTGTATAAATCTCTTTATACATTGTTGGATTCAGTTTTGCTAATATTTTAAGAATCTTTGCATCTATGTTCATGAGATATATTGGTCTGTGGTTTTCATTTCTTATAATGTCTTTGTCTGGTTTTGGTATTAGGGTAATAGTGACCTCATAGACTAAGTTAGGAAATGTTTTTTCTGCTTCTATTTTCTGGAACAGATTGTAAAGAATTAGTATCATTTATCTCCTAAATATTTGGTAGAATTCACCAGTGAACCCATCTAGGCCTAGTGTTTTCTGTTTTGGAAGATGGATTATTGATTAAATTTCTTTAATAGATATAAACCTATTCAGATTATCTATTTCTCCTTGTGTGAGTAGATTGTCTTTCAAGGAATGGTTCATACCATCTCGGTTATATAATTGGTGGGCCTAGAGTTATTTATAATATTCCTTTATAATCCATTTAATGTCCATGGGATTGCGTGTGATGGCCTTTTTCACTTCTGATATTAATGATTTGTGTCTTCCTTTTTTTTTTGGTGCCTTGGTCAGCCTAGCTGGAGATTTATCAATTTTATTGATCTTTTCAGGAACCAACTTTCCATTTCTTTGATTTTCCTTTATCGTTTTCCTGTTTTCAATTCATTGACCTCTCTGACTTTTATTATTTCTTCTGCTTTCTTTTGATTTAACTTGGTCCTCTTTTTCTAGTTTCCTAAGGCTTGAAGCTTAGATTGTTAATTTTAAATATTTCTTCCCTCCCAATACATGCATTAGGTGCTATCAAGTTCCTTCTAAATATTGCTTTTGTTGCATCCCACAAAATTTAATATTTCTATTTTTATTTAGTTCCAAATATTTTTCTTTCCATTATCATCAAAACCCTCCGTTTTGGGGCGCCTGGGTGGCTCAGTTGGTTAAGCGACTGCCTTCGGCTCAGGTCATGATCCTGGAGTCCCGGGATTGAGTCCTGCATCGGGCTCCCTGCTCAGCGGGGAGTCTGCTTCTCCCTCTGACCCTCCTCCCTCTCATGCTCTCTGTCTCTCATTCTCTCTCTCAAATAAATAAATAAAATCTTTAAAAAAAAAAAAAAACCCTCCGTTTTGAAGAGGTATATATTTATAAACATTTTATTGGAGAAAAATATTAGAGATTTGATGATGTACAGTATGTATCATTTGTGACAGCTGTGCAATTATTCACATCTTCCCAGTTAAATGGCTTTCTGTTGTTAGAGAATGTTTTTAGTTTCTGAGAAGAAGAGTATTCTATGGTAAATTCAAATCCCACTATCTATAAGAGAAAATTTTGATCAAAGTCAACTCTTATTTTAGTCAATTCTAAGACTTGTAAGACATTATCACAGTTAAATCTATGGTTACTTGAAATTTTAAGTGATGGGTTTAATTTTAAATTTCTTTTTTAAAACAATTCTTTACAAAGTAGATGATTTTCTTTTATGTTCAAAAACAGAGGTAAGAAAAAAAGAAAAAGGCATTTTAGGATGTTTTCCTTTTGTGATAGTATCTGAATTCACATATTATCATCTCTTAGCCACCTACATGTGATGAATATGTTATTTTCTTATATTAAACACTGAAATTTTAAGGTATATTAGCAACATAACCAGATTTTTTCAAAAAAGTGATAAAAATTATTTAACCACCACTTGAGAGTAATTGTCATGAAGGAATTTTCTAAATTGACTTTCTTAGAAGAGTACTTAAGCCATTCTTTTACAAATATTTTTCTTTACCATATGACTTCTCTATGTATGATCAAAATATGAACTTCTACGGTGCCTGGATGGCTCAGTCATTAAGCATCTGCCTTCGGCTCGGGTCATGATCCCAGGGTCCTGGGATTGAGCCCTGCATCAGGCTCCCTGCAGCGGGCTCCCTGCTCAGCGGGAAGCCTGTTTCTCCCTCTCCAACTCCCACTGCTTGTGTTCCTGCTCTTGCTTGTGCTCTCTTTCTCTCTCTCTGTCAAATAAACAAATAAAATATTTTTTAAAAATTGGCTTATTTGTAATTCATTTACTGTACTGTACTTAAATAATTTGGATCGAACACAAAGTTTTTGTCAAAAATCTCTTAGAACATCTAATAATTATGACAGCTATCAAAAATAATACATAGTAAAAATGTAAGTGATGTCTTTAGAGCTTTATATTACATGTAATCTTATAACACACCCATGAGGTGTAGGTACTATTTGTCCCCATTTTACAGATGAGGAAAATGAGGTACATAGCTCTTAAATGCTCAATAAATAATAAGTATTATTGAGTTAATTGAGAATTTTGAGGCCAAATTTTTGTGAAAGGACTAGTCATGTATAACATTGTATTTTTGAAATACTATAAAGCCATGAGAAAAGAATAAATGGTAGATAAAACACTTTAGGTGAATGCAAAATAAAGCTAGTTATTTGTTCATCAGGAATGAGTTTTAGCACAGATACTATAAAAAGTCAGGTTTTCAAAGGATTTGTTCACTCGAATTCTTACCAAAAGGTAGACGTTGAAATCTACCTTTTCATGCTCTGACTGCATGCAGACAATTTACTGGTTAAGGTGATATACAGGAATCTTGCCAATATTGAATTTCAAGTGACAGAGGAAAAATCAGTATAAGAGGGAATTCAATATGCATGGGAAACCATTTGTTCCCTCTGCTTCTTTGATCCTTGCCAAGGCACACGAAAGTAGAGCAAAGCGCCTGAAAACCGGGAACATTCTTGTCCAAAGTTGCAGGGGAACTCTGAGCTCTCACAGGAATTCAGTGTGACAGGATGAAAAACTAAACTGCCGGCCGTCTGCCTTTTAAATGCAGGAAATTTGGGCCATGTCTATACGACCAAACACGCCTACATTGTCCACTGTAGAAATGATCCTGAGGTTTGCAACAGCATGCATCTTGACTCCTACTCCTACATTTTGCCGAGTGAGCAATTCTGAAAATCTTTAGGCCATACTTGCTCATTTTCACTGATGCCTTGTGGACTTTGGAGAAGTTTGCAATTTGTTCAGCTCAAAAATAAACTCTTTTACTGAAGCAGTTTTAACTAACATTCTGGAAACATTTGTCTGCAAAACAAATATTTGTGTCTAAAATAGTCAGGCTATTAAGATGTGAGAAAACAAAACAGATGTTTGTTTGGGGTTGTTGGGTTTGTTTGTCTTGATGGCATTTGCTTGCTTGCTTTTTTTTTTTCCCCACTCCCGAGGAAACACAGTGTTAACCTTAATGAGATTATAAAATTCTTGAAAATAAAGTTCACTTTTTGTTTTATATTGTCAGGAATGTCATAAAAATAAGTTGCCTTATCTTTGAGTTTTGGACTATGTTTCCAAAAAGTGAAAAATTCAGTGTTTTAGAATTTTCCCATTTTGTGCTTCATTACTGGTTTGACTAATTTTTTCAGTTTGTTGTCTGGAAGGCAGGATGCTGTATAGAGTTAATTTTAGTATACATGCATTCAAATATATCATTCTTCTAATTTATATTTAACGTATGATTTGTATATAAATACCCAAAATAAGAAAACATACATTATTGAACTATATTATTGAACTATATTTTTATTGAGTTAAATTCGTTTACTAGCCCTCCCAAACATTTATTACTTTATCTTTATAATTCTTTCTTCTCTTTATACTTAACATATGATTTGTATAAGTACCGCTCACTAACCGATTGCACCCCTGGAGCTCCTTAACATATGATTTGTATATAAATACCCAAAATAAGAAAACATATATTATTGAACTATATTATTGAACTATATTATTGAGTTAAATTCGTTTGCTAGCCCTCCCAAACATTTATTACAAGCTAATTGATTCATTGTTTCTGTAAAGCATTAAGCGTCCTATGGGACCAACACAAATCACTGTAATAAGTTTCCTTGTTTAAGTTGGAGGACATCAGCATTTATTGATACAAAATTTTTAAATTAGGGATGGTTGAGAAAAGAACATACAAATTTATCTGTGCCTCATTTAATTTGGATTGAATGGTTTAGTGGATAAATTTTGGGTTAACTTTTATTTTCTGGGGGGGGTAATTTTATTTATGTATTTTTTTTGAAACATTGTTAATACACAATGTTACATGAGTCTCAGGTGTGCAACATAGTAAACTGACAGGTCTATACTTTATGCTGTGCTCCCCACAAATGTAGCTATTATCTGTCACCATATACCATTATCACAATACCACTGACTATATTCCCTATGCTATGTCTTTCATCCCCATGATTTATTGGATTTAACTTTCAAATAAAGGTAGGATTGATGGATTGATGGCTATTGATTTTAGTCCTAGTTCGATAGCCAAAAATTTAAGTTTAACTAATTTTTAAAATTTACTAAAGAAGAACATGTGATCATGGGACAAAATTATAAAAGTATAGAAGGGTTTACAGAGAAGAATAAAATTCCCTTAATTTTTTGTAGCCAGTTTTTTTCAGCCGAGTTCCTTGTGTATCTTTCCAAGGATACATGTTGCTTATATAAACATATACAAAGCACCTGCCCCTGGATACCTTTTTTTTTTCCACATTCAAGTATGTATACTTTCTGTAATTTTTTTCCTTAAAGATAATAGAATACTCTACATACTGTTCTATCCCCTACTTTTTTTACTTAATGATATACAGAGAAAAATTAATAGGTATTTTTGATGTGGATTTTATATGCAAATATAGCTGATTTTTTTTTTGTACCCACTATATGCCAGGCATTTTTCTAAGCACTGTTCATGCATGAACTTAGTTCATTCCCACCCAACTGCATGAGATAGGTAGTGTTATCATTATCCCCATTTTACAGATGGAGAAGCTAAGGAGAGAGGTCCATGACAACATGAGGATTTAACTTCCAGAACTTTGACTACAAACATGAATTCTTAATTAGGCAAGCATGCTGGTTCTAGAAACCACTGTGTCTGAAGTTTCAAATAAGCAAAATAATGGAAATGTAACCAAAGAGGCAGTAACAATCTGGCGTTCATTTTCTTAAATTAATCAAAGAACTCAGCAAAGGCATATATTAGCAGGTATTCTGTTAAATATGTGTTAAATAATTTGAATAGGCTCTATTTGCTCATAAAATAGTGTAGGTCTGAAATTATAGGGAAGTAGTATGTAGTATATTTAAGGTTATCTTGTAGTATTTCCTGAACTATATCTTGGATAATCCAACAACTAATTGCACACTTTTCCTGAATGTGTGCTATCCCCACCCCCCCCCTTATCCTATTTAATAATTACCTGTCATGTACCTGCTTAGAGAATAATTTTTCATGACATCTCTACCATCCCCTATCCTTCCCTGAGGAACTGGTTCTCTACATTTCCAAATTCTTTTTTTTTTTTTCTTTGTTCTTTATTTCTCCACTTGCATCTCATGGTTGATGAGCACTAAGTATAGGGCTGATGCTATTCTTGTATCAAGGAAAAGGGAAGCCATCCATCCTAAAGTGTAAGTAAATGTCTTAATCTAGTACAGTCACCTTCTAATACTTTTGAAAATATTTGTATGACCCCTCCAGAAACTTTATCAAGTACCTCTTCATAAAATTAAAACTGCATTTTCTTCAGTACCATTAGTTAAGACAGATTTTACTACTGTTCACTTTTATGTAAGTGTTGATATTTGAGTACAATTTTCTAATATTTTACATTGTGTATGTGCGCTATTCACCTGGGTTATTGACTGACTTGATAATCATGGATTGATTTAGCAATCACATCTGCCATTGTTTCCGTGGAAAATAGCTTCTGGGTTCCAAGCAACTGATTTAAAAATATGTAAAACCAGGGGTGCCTGGGAGGCTCAGTTGTTTAAGTGTCCCACTCTTGATTTCAGCTCAGGTCATGATCTCGGCTCAGGTCATGATCTCAGGGTGGTGGGATCAAGCCCCACCTCGGGGTCCACACTGGGGTGAAGCCTGCTTGGGAGTCTCTCTCTCACTCCGCTCCTCCCTCTGCACCCCCTGCTCTCAAGCAGTCTCTCTCTCTAAAAAAAAAAAAAATATGTAAAACATAGCTGATTTGTAAATTGACAACTCTCTTGTCTCTACAAATCCGCTTGAGCAACTTTAGCATGAAGCAGTTGGGCAATAGGGACAGAGAGCCTTTAATGAGTTCCAAAGCAGGATCAGTTAGGGAAACAAATTGTTAGGTTTAAAGTTAGCAGGATTCCTGTACTTGAGGTCTTTCTGGATCCCTTGATACAGTAATATCCACTGAAAACCGAATATAATGTACATGCTTCCCAATCATACTTGGCTGGGAACCACTCTCCACCCACCTCCCGCCCCCACAGGGGATATCTATGAACTTGGGCACTGCACTGCCTCACAATATAATTAAGAAAAAGGAGTGGTGGCTAAGGATTTGGGGTTGGGCTAACCTGGATTTGAATCCTGGCTCTATTATTTACTCCGGGCAGGTCACCTAGCACTTGAGCGTATCAGTTTTCCATTAAATGAGGGTAATACTGCTCATGTGTATGGGATGAATGTGAGGATGACTTTATGTAAGTGGCCAACAAAGTGATGGACACCCACTGGGCCCTCAAGTGTTCATTTCTTCCATACATGCATTTAGCAGGTATTTATAAAAGCTTACAGCATGCCAGGCCCTGTGCTTGGCCCAGGGGATAAAGAGGAGACAAGAAGGGCAAGATCCCTGGCAATAGGAAGCCGGTGTGTTTTCTTCCCTCTGGAAGGCTATTGCTGTAGTGCATTGTGCATCGTGGTTGTTTCAGACGCAAAGGCCCCCAAAGTGTGGTTCACCAGTTTCCTTCACGTAGCATGATGGGGAGAGGTTTAAGGCAGAGGTTGAAATGTGTGAGGATGGATGACAGAAGTTTCTATGAGGTTGTCCACAGAGGAGACAATGGCTGTACTCCAGGAGTGATAAAGCTCTCTTAATTTAGTTACTAGACCTTGACTGAGGAGTTAATTTACCGGGGAGACCACAATCAGTGATGGTGTGAAAGGGAAGTAATGTTATAGAATACAGATAGAGAAGTCAAAGCAATTCTCTAAAATCAGTTCAAATAATATTTATTCATCTCTGACTTCTGGTTAACCCTATAACACTAGTCAACAAGTCTACTTGTGTTTATTTTATTCTATCCAAGTTTCTATGGGAGAGTTCTACAGCTGATAACTTAAAGTTGTTAAGATTCCTTTATTTTAAGTGTTCTCCTCTTTGATAAGGTAATATTCACTGAGAATATAATATTAGTGTAATTTATTCAAGACCTTGCTGAGGTTTTTGGGGTTTGTTTGTTTGGTCAAGACAGAGACAACTCCCACTTAAAAAATCTCCCAGTATAACATTTTCATGGTCACACTCCGTGGCATGTAATTTTGAAGGCTTGATGGCCTGTTGCTTGGTAGGTCTATAAGAATCCCAAGCAGCTTTTCAAGGACTATCGTGAGCCTTACCTTATGGCTGTAGCCTTCCACATGGGCATCTTCCCTGGTTTGGTCCCTTTATTTTCACAAGAGAACATCCTTTTTATTCTCAGCACAGGTAACTTAGTAAAGCATATCTGTCTCCACTTAACTGAGCAACCAAGAATAGCTCCATTTCAAGTAACTCATTAGTATAACTTTTACCTTATTGCTTCTTAACACCCAAGGAGACACTTGCTTCTGTCAGCTATCAAGAGGGCACATAATGTCTCATTCTTCTAGATGTTTTCAGTTTTACCCTTAAAATAACAAGGTACCCCCACTCCAGTGCTCTGCAATCTAAGTACTGAATTAGCCCTATGAAGTCTGCTGTGGTCAGCCTGAGAAGTAAAAATCCTATGAAACCTGCTGTTTTATTTACCATGAGGGTATGTTCCTGACATCACACATCTTCTCAGGGAGCAGTCTTGTGAGGCATTTCTGTCTCGTCTCTGTGCTAGAAATACCTATCTTTCTGTAGAAAAATTGATAGGTCACATTCTGTGTACCTGAGTCCTAGAACTCTGTGCCCTTCACTGTGGACCTTAGGGCAAGCAGACCCGTGTTGACCACTTTCTCTCCTGGCTTTATTTTACCTTTCTCACTTCAGTGTTTTTTTTTCTAATGTACTCATTCATTTTTTTAAAAAAAATTGCTGTATAATTATTGTGTACATATTTGGCACATGATCTTTTTGGAGAAAGGTAGGATATAAATTACCCAGAAAATACATTAAGAACTAAAATGTCTTATTCAACAAGAGTAAGAGTGAGAAAATAGATTTATCCCATCCATTCCATATTCAGGAAGCACTTACTTTCTAAATTTTACATTATCACCGTGTTTGTAAATGTCACCATTTTGGTTAATATGTGCACAAAAACCTCTTCAAGATTCTCATAATTATAGCCTCCCAAGGGCACACACCTGCCCATCTTTTCTTCTCTTTCCTCAAAGCCCCAGACTGCCATGTCTAATAGGCTTGTTATTTGTTTCAATCCAGCTAATTTATGTAAAACACGTTGCCAATTGCAAAATGGCTCCCAAATGTAAGAATTCATTTTCTCTACCACTGACATTGTTTTCAACTTGTGCAGTTTATTTTCTTTTCCATCCCTGATGACATTTTAAATGTTCTCCCTTTAAATATTCTAAGAATGTTCTTTCTGTGGAGTCTCTTTGCTTTCTAGTTTCCCATTTAATGTTTTCCCTAAAGCGTCTGTTTCAGTACATTTGTTCATCTAATTACCTCCCTTGACTCACTTCTAATATTGATAAAGGTTATCGAGGAAGCACATTTCTCTTGAGACTTATTCCTTAATCTTGCTATTAAATTTCATTACCCTGTTCCTTAATTGAAGGAAAGGCAGAAAGCACAGTTTCTTCTACTTTCAAATAGGAATGAGGGTTTGAAGATGTTCTTCAACATTCCATTAGCTATTCATTGAGCAGCTCTTAATTACAAAGTTGTCTTAGGTTCTGCAGGGATACAGAGAACAAGAAGGTTATTCCCTATCCTCAAGGAGCGCTTACGTGAATAGCCAAACCTAATAAACATTATATTTAAAAAATGCTGTTCTAGAAGAAGGAGCAAAGTGCTCTGGAAGAATATAAGAACAGAGATCTCTTATATAAAGTATTTGAAGAAAAAGCTAACAAAAGGGGTGAAATTTATCCTCGGCACCAAAAGATGTAAATGGGTGAGGGACAGGAGAGAGATGGGATATTTATTCAAGGCTGGAGTAATAAACCCTTTTAAGTGGGCTCATCGGTGGTATCACTTCTGTCAGTACAAACTTAAACTATATGTAAATTTCGCTAAAGAATGAAAGCCTTTTTGAGCTGAAAGATCACGTTCATCTCAAAGCCTTTTTGATCTGAAAGATCATCTATATGAGTAAGATAACTAAGCCCGGAGAGATGACTTTGAACAATTCACTTCCCACCACAACACTAACGTGTTGAGTAATTCTATAAGTGACAAGTTACAAGCCTGTTCAGATCCTACTGTCTGAATTTGCAGGTTATGCTGGCTACCACAGTGAAATGTGAACTACTCAATTTGCCATGTTCAGTAAGTTAAGGAGGATGTGGAAATGGACCAAAGTTTGCAAATCCATCCCCTCCATGGGTGGGTTATTTCCTGAACACTGAAAGGGAAGAGGTCACATTTTTGGAGTCCGTACAGGTTCCGTAATCCATGCCCCTAAGTTTCGGTTCCAGGCAGCTCCCCTTCTGTCCCCAAACCTCCCCAGGCAGGGGCCCATCAGAGACTATGCCATCTGTCTTTGTCACTACAAAGCAAGGGTTCCGACTTGGGAAATGACATGCTCTCTGAGAAAAGTCAAGACTGGTTCAGTGAGGTGTGTGAAGCAGGAGAAGGCAGATGGAACGAGAGAAATAATCTCAGAGTTTAGAGGAAGCCCTGTTCAATCCACCCCTCTACTTGTCAACCCTAAGGTGGCCTCTTCCTGTGAAGGGTAAGGTCTACTCCTAGTTCTGCATTGCATAAAATAAGTTGAACCCAAAAGCTGGAATCTGGAACCAAGTGTGCCCAGGTTCCCCTCCTGTCGGGTCCTCCCAGAATGAGCATGAAGGCGCATTGATAAGTACTTAACTGTGAACATTCTCTAGGAGAATGGTGAAATAGGATTTGGCATGAAGGCTTATCCATGATCACAAGCAACTTGAACCAGGGGTGCTCCACATGCTGGGTTGTTAGCTCATTCAACAACGGATGTTTACGGAGCCTCTGGTATATTCCAGGCACTGGTCTAGACACAGGGTACTCGGCAGGGAACAAAATAAAGTCTGTGCCCTCAAGGAGCTTATATTCTATCAGAGCACACAGACCACAAGTCAACGTACAATGCCTCTGGTAGTCAGAAGTGCCTGCAAGGATGAAATGGTTTGTAAAATAGAGTTAGGGCAGATAAACTATTTCAGAAGCGTGGTCTGGCAGGGTGACCCTTTAGCAGAGACCTGAAATTACTGAGTAGAGAGTCACCTCCGGGTCTGGGGGAGGAGAGGCAGGACTGGGCTTGGTGGACAGGAAGACGAGTGTCACTGGAACATGCAGGGGTGGAGAGTGGAGGGGGCCGGGGTAGGGAGATAAGAAGCCAGACCATAGCAGGCATGTGGCATGGGGAGGACTTTGGATTCTTTGTGTGTTCGTTTTGAATGAGGTGAGAAGTGTTTAAGCATAAAAGTGACATGATGTCATTACATTTAAAAAAGAATCTCTTTGGTTCTTGGACCGAGAATAAGCAAGGGAAGAAGGGGCACCGGTGGTCATGGAGGAGATGGTTCCAGTGGCCCGGGAAGAGGTCACTTGGGCAGGCTCGGGTGCTTGAGGGGAGGTGGTGAATGTGGTCAGATTTTAGAGAGATTGGAAAGTAGAGCTATCAGGATTTGTTGACAGATTGAATGTGAATAGTAACAAGAGAGGAATCATGGATGACACTACAGTTTTGGGCCCAAACAGCTAAAAAAAAAAAAAAAAAAAGTGCATTTGCCACTTATTACTATGGTAGAAATGGCAGGAAGAGAAGGTATTGTTGGAGAAATCAGGATTTCTGTTGAGCACGTGTTAAGTTTGTGGTACCTGTTAGAAATTCAGAGGAAAATGGCAAGTAAGTTGTTCAATGACTAAGTCTGTTGTTCATAGGATAACCTAGGACCTAAATCTGTGAGTCATCACAAATGCCATTTAAAACTTATGTGTCTGGATGAGTTGACCAAGGCAGGGAGCATAAATGCAAAAAGAGAGCCAAGCATGGAGCCTGGCCTTCCAACCAAGAATGATTTGTTTCAAAGATTTTTTTTTTTAAGGCTCTCGATAAAGGCCTTTTCAAAGCTTTCCAACTTAGTTGCCCTTTTATTGAGAAGTAAAAGCAAGTAGTTGAGCACATGTGTGCACGTACACCTGTGCTCTGTTGTGAGCATCTGTTGTCTGTGGCATTGCTCTCTGACACAGGAGAACTCAAGCAGGAACTTTCGGCCACCACTGGAATTTCTCTAGAGGCCTGAGAATAATAGTTCTCAACTCTGAGGCGGTCTGACTATAGAGGTTGATTCCAGGCGGCCTTCCCCCTGATGACCTTACAGGAGAAGAGAATCTGTTTTACAAAATGCCCTCAGAGGGCTGGAGGTGAGCCTGCGAAGGAATGTTCGTCAGATTCAATTATTTGAGGTCACTGTAAGTCCAGGAGATTTAAGTGTTCAGTATGAAAGCCTACCTGCCCCTTTTCCATTGGACCTTTCACCTAAATTTTCCTAATTTTCCTGTGTAGTGAACAGCATGGCTTGACAACGGCGGGGCATTTGAATTTTTCTTAGAAAGACAGTTTAGCTCATCACCCAGCGTCCCTGGTGTGCTTGCCTGCTTGTGTAATTTGTGATTGTGTCCTCCAGATTCAGTCAACTGCAAAGAGCCCTATAAGAAAGCATCCCCAAGGCCACACACCTGGAGCAGTGCCCAACTTACAGCAGTTTCTTTAGGCTTGGTGCCTGCCTAGAGCCATTCTGCTAGAGATGAGAACACAAAATCCGTCCCAAGATATATGTGTCTGGTGTTCCTACCAACCCAAGGAGATTCTGTAATCTTTTTTGCATGTCAGGTTACCGTGTTCATGAGAAAAGCAGAACTTTGTATATTCAAGGTAGATACATTTTGATATCACGGTTGCTGGGTTCCCTTACCACCAGGGGTAGGGCCTTTAAAAAAGTACATATTTAAATTCCTTTTCTATTTATTATCAATTCCAAAAAAATAAGCACCTTGTTTTGGACCTTGTTCTCCAATTAGTTTGGCAACATGTTGCACTTATTATCTTTATCACAATGTTAACATTTAAGGTTTGCAGCGATGTTGAAGAAGCAATATCACCCAGAGAAGTAAGGTGACAGTCACTTAAATCTCATAGTCATAATGGAGTCACTTACTTGAATCTCATATTAACACACTATTTCCCTAATGAATACAATTATATACTCCCACAAGCCAAATCTGTTTTATAAAGTGTAGTTGAAACACCACCATACTTGTTTATTTTTTAAATTTAATTTCAATTAATTAAAAGTATTATTAGTTTCAGAGGTAGAGTTCAGTGATTCATCATTTGCATATAACACCCAGTGCTTATTACATTACTCACCCTCCTTAATGTCCATCACCAAGTTACCCCATCCCCCAACCCATCTCCCCTCCAGCAACCCTCAGTTTCTTTCCTATGATTGAATCTCTTATGATTTGTCTCCCTCTGTTTTCATCTTGTTTTATTTTTCCCTTCCTTCCTCTATTCTCCTCTGTTTTGTTTCTTAAATTCCACATGAGTGAAATCATATAATTATCTTTCTCTGATTGACTTATTTCGCTTAGCATAATATCCTCTAGTTCGATCCACGTTGTTGCAAATGGCAAGATTTCATTTTTTGATGGCTGAGTAATATTCCAGTGTATATAAACCACATCTTCTTTATCCATTCATCTGTCGATGGACATCTGGGCTCTTTCCATATGTTGGCTATCGTGGACATTGCTGCTATAAACATTGGGGTGCAGGTGCCCCTTCGGATCACTACATTTGTATCTTTGGGGTAAATACCCAGTAGTGCAATTGCTGAATCATAGGGTAGCCCTATTTTCAACTTTTTGAGGAAACCCCATACTGTTTTTCCAGAGTGGCTGCACCAGCTTGCATTCCCGTCAGCAGTGTAGGAGGGTTCCCCTTTCTCCACATCCTCACCAAAATCTGTCATTTCCTGAGTGGTTAATTTTAGCCATTCTGACTGGTGTGAGGTGGTATCTCACTGAGGTTTTGATTTGAATTTCCCTGATGCTGAGTGATGCTGAGCACTTTTTCATGTGTCTGTTGGCCATTTGGATGTCCTCTTTGGAAAAATGTCTGTTGATGTCTTCTGCCCTTTCTTGATTGGATCATTTGTTCTTTGGGTGTTGAGTTTGAGAAGTTCTTTATAGATTTTGGATACTAGCCCTTTATCTGATATGTCATTTGCAAATATCTTCTCCATTCTGTTGGTTGTCTTTTGGTCTTGTTGACTGTTTCCTTTGCTGTGCAAAAGCTTTTTATCTTGATGAAGTCCCAGTAGTCCCATTTTTGCCCTTGCTTCCCTTGCCTTTGGAGACAACACCACCCTGCTCCTTTATTAACATGTTGTCTGTAGTTGCTTTTGCTCTGTAATGGCAGAGTTAAGTCATTGCAACAGACCATATGTCTCACAAAGCCTAAGGTATTTACTCTCTGACTTAAAAAAAAAATTGCTGACCTTTGCATTAGAGTATATAGACAGAAAAAAAAAAATAGCGGGCAAGTTGGCTCCATGCCTCTCTGGGTACCCATGTGATCTGTACCCCGCTATCCCACCAGTGGGTTTCACTGCCCTTGCACCTCACAGTGTAGCCATTTGAGAGAGGATTTCTGGGCAATTTTGATTGATTACAGAACCCATCCTTGGAGTAAGAGGCAATCCCATATTTACCTTAAAGTAATCAAACTCAGCTTTACAGAGTAGCTTTTTCCTTCATAGGAAAACCAATTTTAAAAATTATGAACAGAAATAAACCCAGTGGTGGTTTATGATTCTTTTAGCCAGTAGCATCAGGCTTGATGCATTTATCTCCCTATGGAGAATGCCAAGGTAATCAGAATAACCTTTCCTCATGGAATCAGAATTAATCTCTCTGCATTCTTTCTCTCGATCTTCCTGGTTTTGGTTTGATGCATCCCTTTTGAGAGGATTTTTGCATATATGTATGTTGATTTTGAGAGTCTCAAAGTTTGGGGGTACCACACTGTCAGTGGCTGTCTGGCATCTTCACACTCAACCTGTGTAACTATCCATATACTTTAAATCTTGAGTCTCAAACATGACAATATCTGCTTTTAGGAAAGTAAGACACCCTGTTCTTTTTATCTGAGTCCCCTATAGCAGCAAACAGAATGTAACTGTTGATTGCCATGGCTCACGTTTATTAAATTCAGGTAATCTTTATAAGGATTGAGGATTTCCCACAAAGCTCTACACTTCCTTTTGTAATTGGTATTGTCCTAGTGTAGATTCAGGGTCTAGCCTAGAGATAGTAGCTTCCCTGGCTTCAACCCAATTATCATTATATATGTGGCAAGAGCTTCCTGTCCACACGGAGTCTGGTTACTTGATTCTGTTTCAGGGGAGTAATCTGTCACCTCAGTTAAACTTAGAAATGAGTAAGGAGAGCCTCCATCCTTCCAAAGCACAGAGAGAGGAGCTTGCAGGAACCCCGTATTCTACTTTCTTTACAACTACCACTGGCATATATAGTCCTAGGAGTGTAAAGTTAGATCAAAAGTTCTCTGCTCCACTTAGAATAAATGTGAACACTTATCCCTAAATCTTCAAGGAGTCAACCAGGCCAATAGGCAGTGCTTTATGTAGTGCAGAACTATATATTTAAAAAACCCAAAAAACAAAAAACTACTCCTGTGAAGGAAAACATAATTTAGGGAAATACCAGCATAATTTGAGGATTTGAGGGACTATCAGGACTGGAAAAGTGTCTGCAAATATGAAAAAGAGGTTAAAACTTTTATATTCATCAGTAAAGGAATATAAAAAAAATTGCAAAGGATTTGGGTAGTTCATAAAGAGAAATATAATTTTCAAGCCCATATCTGTAAGTATCTCCAGTATGTCCTAATTAAAATCACTACTATTGTACACCTAATAAAATAGCAAGAACTTCTTTAAAACAATGATAACCATAGTGTATAAGACTGGTAAAACTGACACAATTTAAATTGATACTATCCTTTGAAAACTATTTGGCAATGTGTATAAGAGTAGCTAACATATATATGTATATACATGTTATATACATATATATATGTATATAAGTAGCTAACATATCCAGGGAGGGCATGAGAAATAAAACCAGATAAGGAATTTGGACTGGATACAGTAGGCAGTAAACGCTGATGGATTCTGAGGGTTGGAGGTGCCACGGTTTTTGTATAGATTAGTCTGAAGGTGACCATTTAAGAGGGAAAGACTAAAAGCTAACAGCTAGGAAGATGTGGTAAATATTTTACATCACAGATAATAGGACTTAAAAGCTAAATCATCTTGGCTGTGTCCTCAATTTGACAGACCAGGAGGCTAAAAGACATGGAGGAAATGTCCCTAAGACTCAAGTAGCAGTTATGAGCTCAGCTCAGAGGGACTAGAGGTGCCAAGAGGAACTAAGTGGAATCTTCTGAGTTCCAGTTCTGTTTCTCTTTTCAGTATTGAAAGATTTATGGAACTCTTCAGTAATACTTACAAATGTACAATGTTAATGATCTTATGTAGATTCTAATATTTTATGATTGAATATGTAAACATTAATGTTTAAATAAGCTTTAAAAATAATTACAGCTATTTCTCATTTTTAAATATTTTGACTAGCTGGTAGGAATAATTAGGTAATCTTCATAGACTTAATAGAGCAAAAGCCAAACTTGAGAAACACTCATTCTTTCAATCATCAGGTTTTTTTTTAATGTGTACTTGGTGCTCTGGACTCTTACTGTGCTCTCAGAATATAAAATGAATACCACCAGCTTCTGTCCTCTAAAAGGAGGAGTAATGGACATTTGCTCAAAATAACTCAAGTTATTATCTACTGCATGAATGACTGTAAAACTTGCATAACCCTACAATAAAGATAACCATAAATGCAAAACAGAGACTCCGATTTAGAGAGAAAATTCACAAAGAAGATACGTGATCTTTAGGGATTCTTAGGAATTTCACAGACAGATCAGGGGAGGGGTGGTAAGAATGAAGAAAAAGCATTCTAAGAAAGCGGAACAACATGTTCAATGTCATGAAATAGCCTGGCATGTTCAGAGAACTCAGATAATTAGGTGTGACTGTCTGAAGTGTAGACTGTGAAGGGGAGAGAGACTTGGTGGGACTTCTCTTTGTTTCAAGGCAGCTAACATCGTAGATTGCTAGTGCCATGCACCAGTTCTGACTACATGTATATTGGTTTTCTCATTTATTCCAATTTTACATATGATGAAACTGACTCATAGAAAAGATAAATAACTTGCCCAAAGTCATACTTCTAATAAGCAGTGGGATTGTGATTTGAAACATGGCAGTTGAGTCTACAGCTCAGTGTCCTAAAATCTAGATTGGCCTTCCTGTTGTACACTAGGAGTTTGGAGCATTGAGGACTTTCAACGTTTTCTGTCATGGTGGTGTAGATGGTAATTGAAAGGTTGTGGGTAGTAAGCTTGAAAATAGCCTGTTGCGATAATCAAAGCAGGGATGATGAGAGCGTGAACTTAGAACAAAAGTATTCGGAAGGTAAAAGACCTAAAACTTAGTCTTGATTTGAGGGCGCTAATGAGGAATTTCTGGCTTGAAAAACTGGGTAAATGTTGGTACCAATAAGCAGGACTCATTAAGAGAGGAGGAGAATGATCCATTTGGGGACACCTTTAGTGTGGTGCCCATGGAATATTCAGGTAGAGAGGTTTAGCAAACAGTGGGGTATTCAGATCAACAGATCAGGAGGCTTTAGAATCATCAACCTGGGAATTATCATTGAAATCCCTCTTACAAATACTACAAACTTCCGAGAGCTTGTAGTGAGGTAAGAGGACCATAGAGAAAATTCTGTACTGCTGCTCAAGATATACTCGACCAACTGGCCATCTATCCACTAATTGTTTGTTAATAGTCCATATAACATGAGGATTTACTTCAGAATGTAATCAACTGCATCACTAAGCACACTGTGTATTTAAATTTTCTTTTTAATATTAGAAAGACTTTTGATGAAGGAAGTATTGCCTTAATTAACATCCTGATATAAGCCCCTTATTTTGTCTCAGGTCACTTTGATTATCACTAGTACAAAAACACTAACCTTTAAGCTTTGGGTAGAGGAAGAGGTCTCTAAAGAGACAGAAGTAATAGTGTGAGTGGTAGGATGAGAAGCAGAAGGGAAGTCAAGTTACTCTAATGGGACACAGTTTAGAAGAGTCAGTGGTCAGCACAGTGACAGAGAGGTGAAATGAGATTAAGAAAAAATATAATTATTGAATTTGGCCATTATAGGGTCTTCAGTAACATGTTGGGAGTTTTAACCCCTGTTTACTCTTCTGCCTTCTGCTGTCTCATTTTTATCCCACCAATCCACTTCCTAAATACTTCTCAAATCTGTACTTTTGCCATGTGTGCCAAAGACCTCATTGACTCTAAATCTCCAAGTACTCTTGGATTCAGTTTTCACTTTACCTTATCTCTTGGCTGATCAGAAGTTATTGATCACGCTCTCCTTCAGACATACTCTTTCCTCTCCAACACTCTAATCTTGGTTTTCCTCCACATGCCCCACCCATTTTTCTCTGCCTGCCCCTTCTACACACCCTCTATGTCTTTAATTATACTTGTTTCTTTAATTACATTATGTATGGCATCAATTTCCAAACCTAAACCCAGCCCACATTTCTTTTCTGAGCTTCAGAGCAGTCTAGCAGCCTACTGGACATCTTGAATACCACAGACTCTTTTTTTTTTTTTTATGTTATGTTAATCACCATACATTACATCATTAGTTTTTGACGTGGTGTTCCATGATTCATTGTTTGTGCATAAGACCCAATGCTCCACGCAGTATGTGCCCTCCTTAATACCCATCACCGGGCTAACCAATCCCCCCTTCCCCCTCCCCTCTAAAACCCTGTTTGTTTCTCAGAGTCCATAGTCTCTCATGGTTTGTCTCCCCCTCCGATTCCCCGCCCCCCTTCATTTTTCCCTTCCTACTCAAGTTCAGTATGTCCAAAGCTGAATGTGAATTCTCATCTACACACTTCCTCATAGTCCCTTCTTCCTAAATCCCCATGCCTTGTGCTTTATACCTTCATCTTCCCTGTTGTTAAACCACTGACATGAACATCATCCTTGACTTCCTGCTTCCTCCTCCTTTCCCTCCCAGTGACACTTCAGATCTGTAGCTCTCCCTATCTCTACTACCTGCATGGGCCACCAACAGCCCTCACTGAATTATCCTCCTGGCTGGTCTCTGCTTCTCAGTCTTGACTTGCCTCCAGCACCTGCACCACACTGGAGCTAGAATCATCTACCTAAGGGGTAAATTTTATTTCATCCCTCCATTCTTGAATTCTTTTCCTGCCACTCCAGCCTCATCTCTGTACTCTTCCTCTGCAGAGCCAGGTCAGATTGATTTTTTTTTTTTTTCAATTCTTTGACATCTCTCTCTCTCTCTTTCTCTTTCTCTCTCTCTCTCTTTCTCCACCTTCACACATGCTTATGTGCCTGCCTGGAGAACAATTTATATTCCATTTTTTACTGTTAACTTTGTTCTCCATCTTCAGGAAGCTTCCGTAATTTTATAAATCTAAGGTATGTGGACTTGCTCTGTGGTCTCCAGGCATTCTACCTTTCTCATGCCATTACCCTTCCCATATTGTTTTCTAATCTCTTATTTTTGTTCATAAATCAGTGCCTTCCTCTGAATTTTATGCCCCAAGAAGACCGTATCTGTATGGTACATCATTATACTTCAAGCTCCTGGGATAGTGCCTGGAATCGTATGGGCATACTGTCCTTGTTTGTTAGATGAAATAAATGCTTTTCTGAGTATTTTCACATTCATTATCTCAGTGGGGGTAAAGTTGAATAATTTGGAAAGGATTTTAATGAAACATGAGATGTCAGTGGATTAGAAGATTAAATTATTTGTTGAGTTGTTTTACGCTAATAGAAGGAAGGAGAATAGAGTCAGGAAAACTGGTTAGGAGAGTAGAAGTGTTTAATCCCACCTCATAGAACAAAGAGGAGGAGATTTTTTTAAATCTAGCTTGCATCATTTTACTTTTATCTTCCTTCTCATAAGTTGAGGCCTATAAGGGGTGTGTGTGTGTTTTAATATTTAGAGGTATCAGATTGTCCATATTTTAGGGCTTCTTTTTCCACCTGGAAAAACTTTAGATAAGATAATTTAAAAATCCACCTGTATACTTTGCTCATTGAACTTAGTTTCTTTGGGGGCAGGCTTACAGAAGTGAATAATCAATTTAATTATCATTTTTATTTCATTTAAAAAAGAGATGGAATATATTTTTAAAGATTTAATTGGGTTTTAACACAGAGATAAAGAAATACACACCAAGAACTAAAGGAATGGGTAATCCATAGGAGGAAAGCTAGGGTAAGAAAACCTCGGTAAGATGAACTACTTGGAGGAAAAAATTCGCCCTAAACTAGCTGGAAGTCAAAGCAAAAGACATAATGCGATAAGATACATTCTTAACGTCTTTTAGCTTCTTGTCAAATATGAACTTCAAAAGGTGAAGAGCTCACAATTCAAGATGGACTTCTCAGTCAAGTACTTGACGTACGAGTCCAATTAGATGCCAGTTGTGCCAGTTGCAAAGTAAATGCTGTTTTGAAGCTGGTAAAGAGATTGGCATGTGTTCTGTCCCAAATGTGGCTATCCAGGCTTGCATGGAGACGTAGTTGCAGAATTTTTAAAGAAAAAGGAGGTCAAGACTTTTTCTTCAAAACACAACTTTGAATTCACTGAGCTCCTTTGAAAGTAGGTATTTCTGTGGAGTTCCTAATTCTCTATAAAACATGGAAGGCAGATGCTTGGTTTGGAACATTTTGAGGAGAGGATGCCACAGTCCTCTGCCTCTGCAAGAAAAGGAACTACAGAAAATGTAGATTTGGAGAATGTTAAACTTTGGCCAGCCAGCACTGTATTCTGATAGTTCTACAAGATGGGTTAGCTCAAAAATGCATCCCACGGAACTACATAAGCTGATGTAGTGAGTGGAGTTGTTCTGGACTTTCTGGTCATAATTAACTAATAGGCTTGCAAGTTATCATGGTGGTTTCGGGGTACAAGTACCACATGACTGGTGTATATGAGGAACTTTGCTGTCTTGGTTCCTATGGCAGAGGACATGCAAAATTCTCATCTAAAAGTGATAGGAATCTGTTTAGATTTTACAATTAAACAGGAGGTATAGAGATGTTCCATGTGATTTAGAAATGGAATTTACTCTGTCGAAGTCCATTCCTATCTACCCAAACTCCTAAGGCTTAAGTCCTAGACTTGGAGGTAATACTGAGACCACATGGTTTGACACATGGCTGGCCTTCTGGGTATAGTTGAGGATGATAGTATATTAACAAAGGCTACCAGATATTCACCTGTCCTCAATACTTTTCTGTTTGGTGAAATGTAGTATCAACAACATCTCAATGAGAATTATCATCCCTTATACCAGCTTGAGAGATTCCAACCCATATCTAGTAGAGATATCTGGCAAAGACTTTGGGGAGGTAGAAATTGTCTAATGTGTGAACTGAAGAGAAGAAACTCTAAGGGGTTTTTGTTCATTTTGGAAGCAGGGTAAGAGTCTCGCCTCCCCCAACTCCACAGTCACTACTCAGCCATTCCTCTAGCTGGTTGGAGGTGGTTCTTTATTTTATAGTTTCTATATAATTATTTCTGTGATTTCTCCGAGTTACCCAGGTGAGCAATTTTAATGTGGTGTCTGTTTGGGATTTTTGGTTCAGAGACTAAGATACAGTAAGAGTCTGTGATGAATGCTGTACAGAGTATGGGCATTGCCCATATATCTGTTCTTCCTTATCTTGCCACTCCCTTGTTCTCACATAAAATGAGGGAGAAAAAAGAGATTTGAAATTTTCAAAGAAAAATCTGCCTGGAGATTCGTTTTTTTCCACCCCGGAGTTGATTTTTCTTTTTTTTTTCTGTAAACCAGAAGCTTTTCATAGGTGAGAGAGTGGCTGGAAAGGCACATGAGTGAACCTCTCTCAGTATGGCCAGGCACTGTTTGTGGAATGAAAGAAAGACACATACATGGAAGTGGGGATGGGGGAGCTTTGTCTCGTCATGGAGAACGACAAAGAAAAACTAGGCAGCTTCCTACAGCCTGCTATCTTCCACCATCAATTAAGTTCTATTCATTTCTGATCACACGCTCTTTCAAAAGAATGGATTCTTGAAATCCAGTATCTCATAAATTATTTATCGGTGGGAATAAACAGTAACAAAAGTGAATAGAATGAAATGTGTTTTACTCTTCAAATTTCCCCATGAGTTAAAATAAGTTTGATCTTGACACCATGGTAATAGAACCAAAAGATGAAAGACCTTCCTGTATTTCCACAGAGTACAGTACAATCCACAGCCCATCAACACCCATTAAAGAGTCAGATTCTGATCGACTGCGTCGAGGTTCAGATGGGAAGTCACGTGGACGGGGCCGAAGAAACAACAATCCTTCACCTCCCCCAGATTCTGATCTTGAGGTATGTCATTGTCAATGTCCTGGTAAATAACAAGGTATCTTGGTAGTTAAATGGTGGTTCTATACCCCTGCAGTGTAAACAGCCATCATCAAGATGCCCAAATGCTTTTGTTACTGCTTTCTTCTCTATATAGTAAGTAAAGCATTTTCTTTCTCTTTCCTATTTCTTATAGGTAAAAACAATTATTTCTGTTTTCTCTGCCATTTTAACTACATGTAAAGCATCTGGTTAGTTCTCTCTAATACAGTAAATTATATAATTTTGCTTGAACAAAATTCTCTTATACTGCTCTATATCATTGCCATTCTAATTAAGTGTCATACTAAAAATGCTTACTAAAATCCACTTTGAAAACTAAAGACACACATATATATTGAGAAAGGAAAACCTGGGATGTTCTGAACTGAAATGGTAGCTCTCTTATGAGGCCTGTTTTGGTGGAGTTCAAAAGCAGGAGGGATTAAATAAAACCTTGAAGGGTAGATTTCATAGCCTTGAATCCACTGCAATTAAGTTTCTGGGTTTTGCCCAATGAAATCTAATGGTGGAAAACATGATTATTTTGGCTGAAAAGATGGAAATTTCCTAGCAGAACCTGTGTGTATGAATATATACTGGTATGAGTGGAAAGGGGAAGAAGACAAGTAGGCTTGGGAGGCCTTTGTGGTATCTCAAAGATGTTTTTGAAGTGAATTCCTTTAAATCCGATTCCAAATACCCCGAGTATGTCAAGAGCATGTGTGATGTGTCTGCTTCAGTTGTTAACTATCTGCAATCTGAAGAAAACCAGGCAGGAGTCATACATAACCCATCAATGTGATAACAGCCCAAAGGTAACATAAGGTGAATAGATGATGTGAAGTTTTATGTTGTATGTACAGTTTTTAATACTTGGCTTGATAAAAATAAAACATAAGATACTCTGTTTTAAAACTTCTTAATAAGCAGAGAGAAGAGGTAAGAAAAACAGAATGATTTTTAAAATGATTGGCCGCTCTCTGTCTCAAGAAGTTATAAACAATCTAGTTTTAGCTCGTTTTTTCAGAATAATGAACTGAGAATCTACTTCAGAAGTCAAAAGGATATATATTATTATTTCTTGCCCATGTTTGTATTGATGTCATTAATATTATCCTCTTAAACCTCACCTGAGGTTCTACTCTGGAGAAACGCTGGGGGATACTCTTTGGAACAGTTGTATTTTAAAAACATAGTAAATTCAGATTTTTCCTTTGTCTTCCGTTTCAAGACTGCTTATTTATGTTGAAGTTAACTGAATAACAGGTTTCTCAACCAAGGGAAGGACATATTGATTCGGTTCTTCCTTTGTAGAGGGTGTTCATCTGGGACTTGGACGAGACAATCATCGTTTTCCATTCCTTGCTTACTGGGTCCTATGCCAACAGATATGGGAGGGTGAGTACCAAGAGACATCAGTTTTTAATTTCTTTAAAGTAAATATGTCTAGAAGTGAATTTTTTATCCAGATGGGAATGTGGTTTAACTTTAAATAATCTAAAGCATGAAAGGGAGAACAACTTAATTTATTGATATAATCAAATATATATGTAAGGCAAAAACTTACAAATGAACAAGAGGAGGGTTTTTTTTAGGTCCTTAAAAATGAGATAAACTTTATGCAATTAAATTCATTCTTATTTCAGACCCTAATGAATAAAAGTGTTTGGATACTATTCTAGGATGAAATACTAAAATATATAGAGGCATAGAATGATATTTGGCATTTTTCTTTGCACCATTCTTTTATTTTTTTTATTCACAACATATGCAGCAGAGCAAGTATTTTACATGTTACTGTCTTCAGTGATTAGCAGTGTTAGTATTTTATTTTCAAAACACCCGTTATGAATGTCTTTATAAATCCCTTTGCTGTGAGGCTAAATTTATGTCAGTGGTATGTAAAATTGGGCCTCTGAATGGCAATTGGACAAATACTTCCATGTTTGAATTGTTACAATATTTACCTTGGTGTGGTAGATAAAAAAGAATATTAGAGACTACCTTCTATGAGTAGAAATTCAGCCTCAATGTTCTGCTTTTGGGCTTCCCAAAAACTTTGGAAATTCTTTTTGATCTATTCTTTGGTGGTTTCATAAACGTTTCCCACACAAAAGCTGTGTTATTTAAAGTGGCTATAGGTAATTTCTGAAGTTATCCTGTGAATATGGTATTTCTCATTTTTTTAATCTTTAAAGAAATCGTATTACAAGTCTTACCATCTTGAAGCTATTGGTTCAGAGCCTTAGGAACTGAATTCTGTGTCTTGGTGACTCCAGGTGTTTATCACAATTAAATGTTAAAATTAATACCCACAAAATGTATGCTCTCATTATAGATTTTATCCAGGCACCCATTCTTTCAATAAATATATATTGAGTGTCTGCCATGTAGGTATAGTTTGGCAGTGAAAGTTGAGGAATTATCAGTTGAGCTTCACAATGCAGCTTTCCTTCCCATAACCCTGAAGTTACACCTAACCCCCCAAAAAAGGCTGGAAAAATGCACACTTGTAAGAGCAAGAATGTTCCAGAATATTCTACCCTTTGGATTTCTATTCAGAAATAAGATACTGTAAAACACAAAATGCCCCATCTTATTGTTAGATTTTCTATGAGAAGAAGACAATGAACAAAAGTACAGTGTGATTATTATTAAGAAAAAAAAAATAAAGCCATAGAATCGATCATTCAAAGAAAGTCTCTACTCTGTGGCTAACACATAATAAGGATTCAATAAACATTAGCTGTGGCGTTTTTTGTATACCTCCTTCTATGAATACTATTACTAGTATTTCCACAAAACTACTACTTAACAAACTAAGGATTAATAGCTGAAATATCAGTGTGTACTAAGTAGCAAGAATCCTGAAGATCTTCTTAACCATTTTAATGTTCCTACAACTAACTCCTAAGGAAGAAAGCATTGAAAAGAGCATGCACTTAGAACACCAGCATTTGAAAACCATCCAGAAAGTGTCGAGTCTTTGAAAGCTTTCTCACTAAGGACCAGATTGATGCAAAGAGAGTTGTCTTGATCAGGGCTCTGTTCACCACTGAAAGGGGCCAGCTTCGGGTGATGTGGTGAGCATCCAATGACCTAATGACCTCATGTCAGTCCCTGGCCATAAATTATTGCTTTGCACATGGAATTCACACCTAACCTAGAAACCACTGGAAGCTTAGGGTTTTTCATTCAGATCCTCAACAATATCTAAACAAAACATTACAAGTACCACATTTTATTTTTAAAAGTGTCAACCATTAGTATTTTGAGGCTTCATCAAATAGTATTTTGTTAGTTGGTTTAGTTTTGTCATACTAGAGCATGTGATAAAAAGTTTTATCTCCTATAATTTCTAAAATCAAATGTATATATTCTTTAGTATGGGTGATCTGAAATATTTAAATGTATGTTAACCATTCATTTATAAGTTGACAGGGGTTGAGGAGAAAGTAACCTCAGAAGGCATGATTAGGGAAGGTCTTCCTGAGCATGCATGACTTTGAACCTTAGGTCAGAATAAAAGAGGCTGGTTGATAATGACACCATCAGCGGAAAGAGAGTTCTAAGCAGAGGAAGCAATGAGCACGGAAGCAGGAAAAGGTTTGATGTTTGAGGGACACAGAGGCGAGTGTGGCTGAGCTCAGTGATGAAGATGCAGAGTCAAGATGTGGGCTGGGATGAGGGCAAGTGCAAGCCAGGTCAAGAGGGTCAATCTCATTGCACATGCCATAAGAAGTCATTGGAGGACTTCAAAGGAGGACATGACAAGATCTGATTTCAATTTTTAGATTATTTTGGTTGTGTGTGGAGAACCAATGGTGAGGAAAGAGGGTTGGGGAACAGAAGGGAGGTATTAGGGTGACCCGATGTACTAGCAGTAGAGATGAGTAGGGAGACCTCACTGGATTCGGGATTCTATTGCAAATAGAGAAGTAGGAATTGCAAAGGATTTGATTTGGCCTGGTGGGCAATAATAGAGGGGAGGGAAAAAACCATTCCCAGCTGAGAAGCTAAGCAGCTGAGAGGCTTGTCGTGTGTTTGTTGAGATGAGGAAGACATCCACTTGGACCAGGCAAGAATGTGGATGGAAGGTGAGCCTGAGACACATGGGAATAGACAGGCCTTCAGATGACAGATTTAGCGTCAACAGTACACAGCTCAGAATCGGAAGGTCCTCAGACACTCTTAGTCTGATTGCATCCTAAATGTTTGTGAACACCTTCTTTGTGCTGAACACCTGTTGTCTCAATGCCATGAGGCATCCCTTCTGAAGACACATTGCTGAGGATGTTGAATTGTAGCCTGAAGCATGCAAGGAAGCTTGCTTAATGTTCTCTTTATTAGAGAACTTTAAAGTCAGGAAGAATTTGCTCTCAAATCTGATAATCATGCCTTGTAAAAATGTGTGGTTCAACAAGGCTTCTTCCAAACAATAATAATAGCCAAGCTGATCCGAACACCTTGGCCTCCCTTTCATTCCTTTCACTAAAGGAGAGAAGTCTTAAAGCGGTTGAAGGGCAAGCCTTATTTCTTGGAGCATAGTTTTGGTGGTATCCCTGAGCATTGTTAAGGGAACATGTGGTTGGGCCTTACTCTACAGGCATATAAAGAAATGAATGCCTGGACAATGTGATAGCTGTTCTGTCTCTATGGGAACCAGATACTTGAGAAGTAGCTTAGTCACAGTAGCTTAGGCAACTCAATGAGTAGGCCATTCAGTAAGGGGTTACAGGATCTGGTTGATATAATGCAAAATTAGTGCATGTTACAGCAATATGTACAAAAAAGTTTGAGAATGTCCCACCTTCCATGTAATCCTAGCTGTGGGAAGCAGACATGTTGGGCATTATAAGGAAGTGTTTTATAACAAAGGTGATGGGAACAAAAAGGGTGCTAGGTACATGACAGGTCTGGCTAGGGAAGAGAAAAGAAAGAACATTTTAGCAGGAAAATGAAGTCCATGGGTGTGTTACCATAAATGAGGTGGTTGTTAATAATGTCTGTCCTCGCTTTTTCTGTTTAATGCATTTTGAAAAGTTGTTTTCAAACTAATCCATATCCCCAAGTTTTCACTGAAGAAAACTAATCTTGATCTTTTTTCCATTGAATGCCCTCTTTAAATTAGACAATATAATCCTGTTGCTAATATCAGACCACATACCCCAAACTTATATTTCAAGTAAGTATTGCACTGATGTCCCAAGCCTGGTTCCCCTCTTGAGGGAGGACTCCCCAGGGTACCCATAGCCAATGGCTTCATTGTTTCAGTACTTTATTTTTTTATTGTTGCTTAACACCTGTGTCTCATGGATTTGGGCTAGAACAGGTCCTAAAGATATGGAGCCCTACTCCTCATTTTATACAAAAACTTAAACATGAACACTTAAGACAGCGTAAAGCTTAGCATTTTTAACTCTAGGCCCTACTTATGAAGAATTTCTTATGTGCCCAATACTCATTTAATTCAACATTAGTCCTCTTAAACTGCTCTTACCAAGCCCATTTTACAGATAAGGAAACTCAGGCTTGGAAGGGGTTATAGCCCAAATGTCTGGCATAAAATAAATACGAATTTTGTTTTAATGTAGTTGAAACTTGACTATCAAAAAAAACACAAAACAACCGACAAAACAAAACCTTGAATCTGGGGCATAGTGGCCAGGGAGTAATATGTGTTAATATGTGGTTGGACCAGGCAAGAATGTGGATGGAAGGTGAGCCTGGGACACATGGGAATGTGAGATCCACCTATGGCGAGATAGAAGGCATCAGATTTGAATTCATATAGATCTAGACTCAAACCAAAGCTCTGACTTTTCAGTTCTTTGACCCTGGGTAGATTGTTTATTCGCACTGAGCTCCAGTATTCATCTATAAAACTGGTGACTTGACTTGCCAAATTGTTTGAAGAATTCAGTTGTGTCAAATACACCTTGGTAAAGCCAGGAGAAGAAAGATCTAAGTTGTGTCTTGAATTTAAAGGGCCCAGCACTATGTCTTATTAGCAACAATAACCCAATAATGAAAACAGCATATGTCACTGATTGGTCTTGTATCTGCTGTCTAAACATTTGTTTTATAATGCACCAGACTTCTAGAAGGATGAATTTAAATCAACTAAGCCTCCCTAGTGAGTATATAGTGTAATCATTTAGGACATTGAGCAGAGAAAAAATTTACAGGAGTTGAGCAGACCAATTTCATTCGAACACTCCCATTAACCAGTAAAGGTTGCTGTTCTTACCCTGTTTCAGAGCGAAAATTAAGCTCCAAAATCTTTTGAGGGATGATCCTCTTCTGTGGTGGCTGGTCTAGATGCTGAATTCTTGGCATGGCCCCAAAGTAGCAGTGTCCTCCTTGGATTGTAAAGGATCTGGTTACTTAAACAGAATAATCCCTCTTTAGGAAGCTCTGGACCAGAGGCTGGGAAATATTTATTAGCTGACCCTTTACCAAAAATGAAGGCTTTATGGGCCATATGCCTTCATAACTGCTCGCCTCTGCCCTAGGAGTGCAGAAGCAGCCGCAGACAATAGGCGAATGAATAAATGTATCTGTATTCCAATAAAACTTTACTTATAGTTCCTAAATCTGAATTCCATGTAATTTTCATACATCATGAAATATTTTTCTTCCACTGGATTTTTAAAAAATCAAGACAAAGGCTCTAGGCCAGGAATTGACAGACCATATTCCATAAGCCAAATCTGGTTTATGTCTTGTTTCTATAGGGCTTTCAAGCTAAGAATGTTACTTAAATTTTTAAAGGGTTATGAAAGAGGAGGAAGAAGATGTGTCAGAGACTTTATATGGACGGCAAATTCTCCAATCTTTATTGTCTGTCCCTTTAGAGAAAAAGTGGGCCTGCCTCTACTCTAGATCATGCTCTGAACTTTGTGGTGATTCATTTGGCTCCTGCCCTCGGGACATCAGGACAATTCAGTGACACGCACACTGCGGCCAACTAGATTGTAAACTCAGTGTGGGTATCGTGCGTCTGTGTCTGGGTGCCCAGCGAAGCACAAGACACCACGTGAATTTGTTAGGGTAGTTGCGGTGGCTGTAACCAATAGGCCCAATATGTCGTGACAATAGAAATTTATCTCTCTCTTAGTTAGTGGTCTCGAGTGGATCTTCCAGGTCGCTTGATTTAGGCAAGGTTTGGTAGTGCAGATCGTGGTGGTGCCATCTCACCATCTAGTTTCCGAGGCTTCTGTGATCACTGTCATCAGCTTTCTAGCCCACAGGGTGAAAAAGCAGGGGGAGCATGAACGGGAGGCTACACGGACTAGGCTTAGAAGGGGCACACACCTCTGCTTATTACATGGCCCAGTGCAAACGAGGCTGGGAAGCATATGTTGCCTAGCTGTGTGTCCGGGAAGAAACAGAGTTTTGGTGGACAGGTGGCAAGCAATCATGGCTCTCAGTGAAGAACTATCTGATAGATGAGTGAAACGCAAAGCACACTTTCCGCAGCAGCAGACCAGTGCCTGAAGGCTACGTGACAGGTGTGTCGCGGAGTAATGAGTGGCCAGTTCAATCCCAGAGCACGATTTCCTGATTTTACTTTCTTCTTTGGATATCAATGCCGACTTAGACCAAGATGATGAAATAATTCACGGTTCCAAGCAGAACTTTTAGATACCACGGAATGATGTAGAATCTAAACTCTCAAAGCAAACAAACAGCTTTTTTTTACCTTTAGTTTTTTGTTTCAAAAAGACAGTGTTTTTGACTGTCAGAGGGCTGTCCAGCTGAAAGATCCTCCTCCATTCATTTCTTTGTCCTTAACTTGACGGTTGTTCTCTTTCCCTTTCACTGCTAGCCCTTTCCTCCTAACCGGCAGACGGTGAAATGTGTATTCCTACCACCTTATTGAACGTGGCCTTATTTTTCTGCAGACCTGTGAAAGGGAATGCAGTGAATGAGCGCAAATCACAGCTTTCTATGCACAACACTGGCCTGCCACCACCCACTTTGGACCTCCCTTGTTCTGCGGCCTCAGGAAAGCCCCCTTATATCTCTGAGTCTCGCTTGCTTCTGTCTTATTAATCTTCCCATCTATAAAATGAACGCAGTCACAGAACTGCTGGGAGAACAATGTACACCACCTAGAAAAATACGTCTAGGCATTCCATCAATAAGAGCTTTTGCTTACTTGGGGATTCCGAGAAGGGAGTGGGCAATCAGAGAGGCAGTATTTTGTTGTTGCAGGTAGCAGAGAGGGAGAGGTGGAAGCAGAGCATAACTGTTTCGGGAAAAGATAGGCAAAATGGCTGGAGATCTATGAAATGTGTTTAGAGGACCAGACTGGCAGAAGACGAGTCGCAGAAAATTTATTGAAATGGTAATAAAAATACCATACCTTTGTTGAGCTTGTATAGTTTACACGCCTATTTCACATTTATTATCCAACTGGTTTCTTCCTTTTTTCGGGTGGGGAAACCGGGTCTCAGAAAAATTAAATGATCGGCTCCAGGAAGCACATCTATTAACTGACAACGCCAGGAACATAATCTAGTCTCGTGATGGGTCCATTGCCCTCAAACGAGGGCTGCAGGGAACATTGAGTGTCGAGATTTTGTACTGTAGGTGTGGGGATGCCACGAACAAAATTAAATATTAAAATAATAAATATTAAAAAGGCACATGATGGAATTACACGGTTTGGAAGATTAGACTCATAGCAGAATAGATCATCACAGGTCTCCTGGTAGGAAATAATCAAGGCTGAAGAAAATGGCTATAACACTAGGAAAGGGAGCGATAGGAGGGTGGTTACAGATGAAATCTGGATAGGTCTTTTTTGATTGGATTAGCTGTTTAGGCTTTCGTTGGCACTGTGTGTCGAGGCCAACCCCGGGTCTGCTCTGGTTTTATTCTTCTTCCTCCCACTTTGCACCACTTCTTGGCAGTTGTCCCATGTTTGGGATTCACTGGGCTTTCTCCACAATCAAAATTAATCTTTGGAATGGTGAAGCTCTTTTTCTTACTTTCCACGTGGGTATTATTTTCATGATGTTGAAAGGGAGTCTCTTAAGGAGAAAATTAAAGCAGTTGGGTGTCACATATCTAATCAGTAAAAATGACCTGATTAGCCCCACCACAAGCTTGGGTTTGGTTTGGTTTGGTTGTTTTTAATCATTCAGTCAGTAGTTCAATTGTGGTTTATTTTTCACGTGTATACACTCTCTCATGGTAATCCAGATTATTCCTTAATTGGCATCAGAACTACACCGGGCTCCTAAAACGTGGCATTTTGTGCCGGCTGTTTAGTGATAGGAGCTCCTAAAATTGCAAGAAGTTAATATTCCATTGATGGTATTGATGACTTTACACAGGGGGAAGGAAAACGGTGGAGACTTTGGGTCGAACAGGTTGTATAGATCACTTACATAACACTTTCAGTGATATTTTTTAAAAGAAATAACATTCTTGCATAATTTTTTTTTCTTCTCTCAGATAAGGAAGCTAATTTTCCTAATCTTCTCTTTAATCCTTCCCTTGTGAGCAGCCAGCATGGGGCCGGGAGGGAAAAATAGGCCCCTCCTGTACTCAGAGTGCCCATTCCTGTTTTTCTGCTTCTTTTCCCCCAAAACAAAAGATCCTGAATGAGATTTTATTTTAAATGACATCCGGGCCTTGTTTGTGGCTGCAAGGTTAGCATTCTAAATAAGGACTTGTTGAGGGGGTCCAAAACAGGTATTTTTGCGTTCATTTGGTTGATGCTGCCCAAAGATTTGTTGTCAGCGTGAGCATACTTTACAAGATTTTCACATCGACCAACAGATCCTCCTAAACCTGTCCACATTGTTAGCATCACACCTCACTGGGCCACTACAGCCGAGTAATTGCTTGCCAAGGGAGGCTTAGCTGCCCACATAGGATCAGTGCAGATATAATTTAGGAACCGTATCCTAAGTTCTACAAATTCAAAATCTAAGTACCATATCCTGAAGAACTAGTCATACTTTGGAAGTACTTGAACCATCATCTAGTAACCCTTTCTAGCCTAAGATTAATACTTTAACAGCATTTTTAAAAACATAGTATATTCTATTTTTTGATCCAAAGAAGAATAGCAATTGCTAGGAGTTTGTGTAGCTTTGATCTCATAGATGTAATAGGGCGCACATTCAAAAAGGAGAGACACAAAAGACACCTAGCGTATATTTAAAATGTGCTTCTAAATTGAAAATAGAATAGATAAAAATTTAAAAGTAATATACATATATATATTTTTTACTTTCAGAAAAATAAATCCCCAACCCCGTAGGTACTTTGTAGAACCCAATTACTAATTCAGAATACTGTAGCTATCTAAAATTGGAACAATATGGGTGCCTGGGTGGCTCAGTTGGTTAAGGGTCAGACTCTTGGTTTCAGCTCAGTTCCTGATCCTCAGGATCCTTAGATCAAGCCCTAGGAGCTCAGTGTGGAGTCAGCTGGAGATTCTCTCCTCCCCCCTCTTCCTCTCCCTCTGTTCCTCCCCCTCCCAAATAAATAAATAAAATCTAAAAAAAAAATAAAATTGGAACAATGACTTAGGTATTAAAATATTTCTTAAAGGTCTCAACTTAAAGAATTTAAATTGGATAAATATCTATTGCTTTTTGTGCTTGCTTGGTTTATTTTACCTTTTCTTTTTTTCTTTTTTTTTGCTTTTCAGTTCAGAAAAATAAGATAGTAAAAGAAAAGGAATAAAAAGGCAAATGTCCCAGGGTGTGTCAGTAGGAACCAGAGTTACATTTAAAATAGGAACAGTTTTGGGCGCCTGGCTGGCTTGGTCAGTAGAGCATGTGACTCTTGATCTCAGGGTCATGAGTCAAGCCCCATATTGGGTGTAGAGCATACTTCAAAAAATTTTGTTTTAAATAGGAACAATTTTTTCTCTTAATGCTTTACTGGTATATCTAAGCAGGGGGGGGGTGGTTCATGTTTGACATTAAAAATAGATTAAATTGCCATTTGAAGCTAGGAAGTGAGAATTGAGGATGAGTGCATATGACCCTTCAAATATTTTTTGCAGCACTTACTTAACAGATAGTTAAGATCAAGTATCATGTACAGAGGCACCTGGGTGGCTCTGTCAGTTGAGCGTCCAAGTCTTGGTTTTGGCTCAGGTCATGGTCCTCAGAGCCATGAGATTAAACCCCACATCAGGTTCCATGCTCAGCAGGGAGTCTGCTTGAGATTCTCTCCCTCTCCCACTGCCCCTCCCCCTGTGTGCATGCACACATGTACTCTCTCTCAAATAAATCTTAAAAAAAAAAAAGTACAAATAATGGAATTAGCAATGCAGTTGCAACTATAATATTTCTCAACATAAATGGGCAACAAAATAATCTGAGAAGCATGAACTTCAACCTGGTCACGGGAATAAAGCCAAAGTCATGTAAGAATTTACCTGTTGCCCCCCATCAGCAGGGACCTAGAGGAATTCGCCATGAGGTCCCTATTGGCTAAGGTACTCTGCTAATACCGTGTATTCTCCATGCTAGGACTACCTCAAATTTAAGACTCTGTCAAAACAATTTGTCATAATAGAAGGCACTTAGTACCTTATCCTTCTGGCAGTAGTTTAGTTGTGAGTGAAATAATTCAGAAAATTGTACTACCAAATGGCACCCTTCTCAAGTTGCACACACAAAACCACCTATGTTATACAGGCTACAGTGCCCAAGATACGCACCTGACTACCCACCCTTCTCCTGCCTGAGACGCTATTTGTTTCCTGGCCTGACACTAACAAGTCATTCAGAAAATCAGTCTTCCATAATTTATTAAGCAAATATATCAATAGTATATATTGGTATATATAACATATTGTCTATATATAGCATATAGTCTCTATAGCATATATTTGTAATATACACTTGTATAGTGTAGTAGAGCTGGCCACAATCCCTGCCTTCCCAGAGCTTATAAATGAGTAAAGGAGGCTGCTGGGAGAGGAGTAACTCTCCAACAGTAAGTAGTCTTTGACTGGGGCACAACTGTTCTGAAGGAGTGCCACTCGAAATCCACAAAGGGTGAAACCACAAAATCTCCAAAGGAATAACAATATTACAAAAGAAACAAGTCTCCTTGTGTTATTCGTGACAACCATTCTCCTCCAGTAGCTATCATCACTTAACTCGTAAGAAATAGCCAATAATAGGATGTCAGATGATAACACTAGTATTGTGGATGAGAGAAAAAAAAAAACAAATCAGGATCCACGGGAGCCTTACAACCAAAACCTAAATGCCGGAGGCCCTAAATGAGATGCTTCTAGGGTTACTGCTGTTCTTAAATTACACTGGGAATTCTCCTTTGCAGCCGATCAGCGTTGCAATGTGATACGGCCATTCCTCAATGCATGAGACAGAGGTCCTGTGGCTTCAATTATAAATGTAGAAGTTCCCCTGGTTTTCTGGAAAAGAACATCCCATGTGATAAAAATTAGTAGAGTTAATACAGGCAAAGCAGTGTCTGACATAGATTCTTGTGTATATCCTAAAGCTCACTTAAGCCTGGGTAAGGATTACCAAGCAAGGCCTAGCGCCTTCTTTTCAATAAACAGTGATATGCTGAGGAACTCTGCCAGGCTTTTGCAATTTTGACTTTTAAAAAATGTTTTTGACATTTTAAAAGTATGGTGTGAGTGTGCTTTAAGTTTTCAAAATAAATATCCATAGTTTCATCACCAAAAGACAACCAGTCTTATCTTGGTGAGTATTTTTTCTATATTTAATTAGAGTATACTATAGTATTTATTATACTATAGTATACTATATAAATAATAAATATAAATACTATAGTATAATAAATACTATAGTATAATAAATACTATAGTATAATAAATATACTACTATAATAATTTATTTATTATACTAACTTCTAAACGTATACAAAAGTAGATGGGATAGTATAATGAAACTCGTTGTAACCTCTCTAAATTAACAATTGTCAAATCCTAGTTAATCTTATTGTATCTGCAACCTCACCACATCCCTCCCTGCCCTGCTCTGTCCTATGATTATTTTTGAAAGCAGATCCCAGATATATCATTTAATTTGTATTTATTTCCATATGTATTTAAGACTCCATTAAAAGAGTTTTTTAGACTAGAAATAGTAGATGATACCCAGTACTTTAGCTATCTAGCAAATTAATAGTAATTTCTTTGTTATTATATGAATAATCAACAGTTACATTTCTCTAATTCTTATTAATTTTTATGTTAAGTTGTGATAAAGTACATATCATATAAACTCTACCTTCTTAGTCATTTTTAAAGCATTTTTTTAAGATTTATTTATTTATTTTAAAGAGAGACAGGGAGAGAGGGAGGGGGAGAGGGAGAGAATCTCAAGCAGACTCCCTGTTGCGCACGGAGCCCAGTTCGGGGCTCAGTCTCACCACCCTGAGATCATGACCTGAGCCAAAACCAAGACTCGGACCCTTAACCGACTGAACCACCCAGGTACCCCCTTCGTCATTTTTAACTGTATAGTTCAGTAGTAGTAAATATGTTCACATTGTTATACAACCAGTCTCCCTAACTCTTTTCACTTTGCAAAACTGAAAGTCTATACATGAAACAACTCCTCCTACTCTCCTGCCCCCAGCACCTGGCAACCACCATTCCGCTTTCTGCCTGTATGATTCTGACTACTCTAAATACCTCATACATATAGAACAGTACTCATCTTTTTGTGAATGATTTATTTCACTTAGCATAATGTCTTCAAGGTTCATTCATGTTGTACGCATGTGTCAAAATTTCCTTCCTTTTTAAGGCTGAATAGTAATATGCCCTCATATGGGTATATCACATTTTGGTTATCCATCCATCATTGGACACTTCTTGAGTTGCTTCTACATTTTAGCTATTGTGAATAAGGCTACTGTGTGTATGGTTGTACAGATACCTTTTTCTTTTTTTTTTTTTGCTTTATTTTTTGTACACCTGAAACTAATATGTCAACTATACTTCAATTAAAGGTTTTAAAATGCAAATATCTTTGAGACCCTGCTTTCAATTATTTTGGGTTTATACCCAGAAGTAGAATTGCTGGATCACATAATAATTCTATGCCTAATTTTTTGAGAAACTACCATACTATTTTACATTTCAGCTGTACCATTTTGTGTTCTCATGAACAATGTACAAATATTCCATTTTCTCCATATGCTCATCAACACTTGTTATTTTCTGTCCCTTCCCCCTTTTTTTTGATAGTAGCCATCCTAAGGAGTGTGAAGTGGTATCTTATTGTAATTTTGATTTGTGTTTTCCTAATGATTAGTGATACTGAGCATCTTTTCTTTTGCTTGTTGACTATTTGTATGTCTTCTTTGAAGGAATATCTATTCAGGTCTTTTGCCCATTTTTTTTTAATCAAGTTGTTTTTTTGTTGTTGAGTTGTGGGAGTTCTTTATATATCCTGAATATTAACCTCTTATCAGATAATGAGTTGTAAATATTTTCTCCCACCGCATAGGTTGCCTTTTTACTCTGCTAATTGGGTTCTTTGATACACAGAAGTTTTCAGATATAGTCTAATTTATCTGTTTTTTCTGTTATTGCTTATGCTTTTGGTATAATATCAAGAAGTTACTGTCAAATCCAGTGTCATGAAGCTTTTCCTGCAAAAGTATTATACTTTCACTCTTAAATTTAGGTTTTTGATCCATTTTGAGTTAATTTTTCTATATGGCATAAGCTAAGAATCCAACTTTGTTCTTTTGCATTTGAACTGCTGGTGAAAATCATTTGACCATATGAATAAGAGTTTATTTCTGGACCCTGTTATATTCCATTGGTCTGTATCTCTGTCTTTATGTCAGTACCACACTGTTTTGATTACTGTGGCTTTGTAGTAAGTTTTGAAGCAAGGAAGTATGAGACCCAACTTTGTTCTTTTTCAAGATTGTTTTGGCTATTCAGAGTTCCTTGAGATTCCATATGAATTTTATGATAGATTTTTTCTATTTCTGCAAGAAATGCCATTGAGAATTTGATGGGCATTTCATGAAATCTATAAAACACTTTGGGTACTATTCACATCTTTATATTAAGTCTTCCCATTGAATGTCTTTCCATTTATTTGTGTCTTTGATTTCAGCAACATTTTGGTAGTTTTCGGTGTACAAGCTTTTTGCCTACTTGGTTATATTTATTTCTGCTTTATTCCTTTGGTGCTATTGTAAATTGAATCACTTTCTTAATTTCTTTTCTGGATTGTTCATTGTTAGTGTACAGAAATGAAACTGATTTTGTGTGTTGAGTTTAATATCCTGTAACTGTACTGAATTCATTTATTCTAACAGGTTCTTGTGTATGTGTGTAGAATCTTTAGAGTTTTCTACATACAAGATTGTGTCCTTTGCAAACAGATAATTTTACTTCTTCCTTTCCTATTTGGATGGTTTTTTTTTTTTTTTTTTTTTTTTTTACCTAACTGCATTGGCTAGGATTTCTAGTACTATATGAAGTGGAAGTGGCAAAAGTGGGGCATTCTTGTCTTGATCCTGATCATAGAGGAAAAGCATTCAGGCTTTCACCATTGACTATGCTGTTACCTATGAGCTCTCATAGATGGCCTTTACTGTGTTGAGATACTTTTCTTCTATCTTCTCTTACTAGTTTGTAGAGTCTTTTCTCCAGTGGTTTTATAATTTTTAAGTTATTACCGTATGTCTCTCAAGTGTCTTTTAATCTGTAGATTCCCTCGCTATCTTTTTTTTCCTTACCTTGTGTATTTTTGTTGAAGGAACCAGACCATTGGTCCTGTACACTTCCTGGGAGTCTGGATTTTGTTCATTACATCCCCATTGTGTCCCTTTGTCATGTATTTCTTGTCCCCTGTACTTCCTACAAATTAGGAGCTAGATCCAGAAGCTTAATGAGATTGAGCTTTGATTTTTTTGGGTAGGAAGGTCAAGACTTCATAGATGGGTATATCCTTCTAGTAAGAGATGCATAATGTCTGGTTACTGTCATTTTTAAAACTTCAGGATTCTGGTGAGACAGTCTCCTTTAGCAATCCGTTATAGAATGTTCTTACTTATCCTGTATATCCTTTCTTCTTGGGTCAAAGATAGTTGATTAGGAAGGAAGAAACTCAAGAGTTGTGGGGGTAGGGGCCGGTGGTTAAACCATAAGTTCATTAATTCAGCAAGTATATGCAGATCCACTGTCAGAAATAAAATGATCATTCTTGTTGCAAATACCTAGGCCTTTAACTATTTTTGGTGAGGCAAAGTTTTGAGGTGAATCTAAACCACTTCCTTAATTTTGAGATTGTCTCAAATATCTCTTCTTGAATAGCTCTCCAGTATTACTGAAGATGCTTGATTAAGGCTTCCTGGTCACTCCTAGTGAACAGCGAGGTAATCTCAGTGGCTCATGCTGAGTAACCTGGCAGGTGCCACATTTCTTTATTATTTTTTCAGTAGCATGGTGAATTTTAGTTTATCAAACATAGTTTCAAGCCAGTGAATGAATGTGATTAATCTATAGATGTGCTTGATGCTTGGCAGCTAATTTTAAAGGTAAATCCAATTGTCCTCCTTAAGGCTTGAGTTTAGCCTTAGGCATGTTCTCTGCAGGTGGTTTCCTTGCAAATATCAGTGTAAGAATAATATTTAACAGAGGTTTATGTATAATGTGTGTACAATGTTATCTTGACTTGGAAGTAATTAACTATTTACATTAGGGAAAGAATGCCCACATCATGGAGCTGAGGAATGGAATACATTTCCCAGGAGTCAGTCAGATGATTGATTCAATCAGAGTTGCTATTTGTGGAAGAACTGATACTAGAAGACCCTACTTTTCTTTCTTACTATGGTAGCTAATAATGATATATCATGTGATATTCTTAAAGTGCTTCCACAATTTATCCTTTAACCCTACCACAAACAAGAACTCTCTAAGATATTATCTTATTCCTGAAATGCTGGAGTACAGCAGCATTTTGTGAGCACTGAGCATTTTCAGGGACTATATACATTGAAGGCACTAAATTTGTAACGTATCTCAGTAATTACTGATTATTACCACGTATCACTATAGCCACTTGTTTTTAAACTTGCGCGGGGTCAAGATTTTGCCAAGACGTATTCCCCAAGCCATTTGTTAATTGGCTGTAAACAATGGTTTTGGACTATGCTTACCTGCCTATTCACGAAGTCTGACCTTTTAATGATTAATGGTATAGGCCAAGAGGTATTTGTGACTAACTCAAGATCACACTGCTTGGCTATGCAAGTAATGTATGGGTTGTTTTGTTTTGTTTTGTTTTTTAAGATCACCTGAAGTTTCAGTTTAATTGGTGCAGGGCCTTGATCCTATCTGGATGACACTACCTCCTACTCAGCTCCTAGATCTTCAGTGTATGAAACATCTTTTGCTGGTTTCCTAGTGTTGGGTCATGTCTCCTAGTGGTAAGAACCAGCTTTGTACCAAACAGCTTGGTTGCTATTTTTTGTGAGAATAAAAGGCAGGCCCTCCTGGGAGTCGTAACACTGGGTGTTAAAAGTTTAGCTTCCATGCAAATCAGCTTCACTGATGACTATGCACTTAAAAACATGGTCATCTCAAAAATATTGGCATGGGGAATTTATGGTTACCCTTATCATTAAATAGCCTGAGCTTCACATCCAATTTGAATGTAGAATGTTAATGCACCTTTCTGTAGTGGAACATGGAGTCCCATGTCTGGATTGACCTACGGCTTTTGGTATAGTAGTGATAGGAACGGTAGAAATAACACCATCACTACCAGTAGTAGTAGAACCAACAGCAGCTTCGGGCTTGCCGGGCACTATGTTCAGAATTTTAAATTACCAAATTTAACCTTTAACATACACTGGTTTTATTCCCATTTTATTGATGAAGGACCTGAGGCTCAGAGGTGAAGTAACTGAACTTGACCACCACACAGTCAGTAACTGGCAAAGTTTAGAATCCCAGTCTAGACTCTGTGACTGCAAAGCTTGTGGTGTGACCATCATGAGCGTGTGCATTTCTGATGCTCTTTTGCCCTTTCATGCAAGAGTTTTTTGCCCGCAGGTCATGAACAAAATTATGTTAGAAGAAACTCCTTTAATTTCTGTGCCATGCAGTGTTAAGAGTTGCCCTGAGAATGCCTTGTGTTAGACCTGGTTTAGTGTTAGACTTTGTTCTGTCAAGAGGTGAGCTGGACAGCCACACCATAAGCACTGTACAAGGAGTTTCATTACTAGTCATCCTACGAGAACTCCTTGCCTGACACGTAGAAGCAAATGGAACAGGCTTGCAGGAACAACAGTGTCTTCATCTGGTGGCTGAGTCTCAGTAACATCAAATTTCTAAATTGCTATGGATTGCATATTTAATGACCCTGATAATTTATCAAATGCTGTAGCTCATCTTTGAAAACAGGGTGACAAGAGGCCGTATCCTAGGCTTCTGATATCCTAATACCCACATGTATTTACAGACACTCTTTTCCTTTATTCAAAACACATTATAGGAGCGCCTGGGTGGCTCAGTCGTTAAGTGTCTGCCTTCGGCTCAGGTCATGATCCCAGGATCCTGGGATCTAGCCCTGCATCGGGCGCCCTGCTCTGCGGGAAGCCTGCTTCTCCCTCTCCCACTCCCCCACTTGTGTTCCCTCTCTTGCTGTCTCTCTCTGTCAAATAAATAAATAAAATCTTTAAAAAAAAAAAAAACAGATTATAGATTTTCAGCATGTGAATTCAGGACTAACAGACACAAATCTCTCTAGAGGCTGAATTTAATGGCATTTCAGCCCTTCTGTGTACTAATTTTATCTAGAATTTCTTCTTTCTCTTTCAAGCATTTTCATGACATGAACATCTAGTATAATAGCAGTGATCAAGCTGAAAAAAAAAAAAATAATCAAGAAACAAAAAAATGACAATGGGCCAGGGATGCTGCTGGTGATTTCAGCATAGGGTGATAACAACTTGAGTTTCTGTGTCCCAGAAACAGGAGGAAAAGATCTTGAGGCAGTGAGATAATTAAAGATCACTTGATAAAGGATGAAAGCAAAACAGTTGTTTTAGGCCTGGGTCTGTCCTCAGCAGATTTCATTGTTATTTAATTTTTCAGCTAAATGCTGCTTTCTGTTCAGTAGACATAATCGTCTTTGACTTAACATGTAATGGCCG